>NC_061509.1:240984495-241005530 GCF_022539505.1 Lolium rigidum | reverse complement strand
GTTTGTTTGCTTTTGTTTTTGTTTGTGTTTGAATAAATTGGATTACATCATGCTTGTGTGGGAGAGAGACACGCTCCGCTGGTTCGTATGAACACATGTGTTCTTAGCTCATAATATTCATGGCGAAGTTTCCTCTTCGTTAAATTGTTATATGGTTGGAACTGGAAAATGATACATGTAGTAATTGCTATAAATGTCTTGGGTAATGTGATACTTGGCAATTGTTGTGCTCATGTTTAAGCTCTTGCATCATATACTTTGCACCCATTAGTGAAGAAATACATAGAGCATGCTAAAATTTGGTTTGCATAATTGGTCTCTCTAAGGTCTAGATAATTTCTAGTAAGGTGTTTGAACAACAAGGAAGACGATGTATAGTCTTATAATACTTGTAATATGTCTTTTATGTGAGTTTTGCTGTACTAGTTCATCCTTGTGTTTGCCTCAAACAACCTTGCTAGCCTAAACCTTGTATCGAGAGGGAATACTTCTCATGCATCCAAATACTTGAGCCAACACTATGCCATTTGTGTCCACCATACCTACCTACTACATGGTATTTCTCTGCCATTCCAAAGTAAATTGCTTGAGTGCTACCTTTAAACAATTCAAAATTTATTACCTCTTATTTGTGTCAATGTTTTATAGCTCATGAGGAAGTATGTGGTGTTTATCTTTCAATCTTGTTGGGCAACTTTCACCAATGGACTAGTGGCTTCATCCGCTTATCCAATAATTTTGCAAAAAGAGCTGGCAATGGGATTCCCGAGTCCCAAATTAACAAACTAAAAATAGACACTCCTCCATGGTATGTGATTGTTGGACGGCACCCGAAGGATTCGGGTAGCCATGGCTTGTGTAAGCAAAGGTTGGGAGGAGTGTCATCATAATAAAACTAAAATAAAAGGGCACTCCTTCATGGTATGAGATTGTTGGCGAGGCACCAGAGGATTCGGTTAGCCATGGTTTGTGAAAGAAAGGTTGGAAGGAGTGCCATCCAAAAATAAAATAAAATGGGAGCCGCTCTTTGAAGGTTTGTACTGGCAAGGGGGTTAGAGTACCCGCTACCATTCGTTGACAACAACAAACACCTCTCAAAACTTTACTTTTATGCTCTCTTTATGTTTTCAAAACCAAAGCTCTAGCACAAATATAGCAATCGATGCTTTCCTCTTTGAAGGACCATTCTTTTACTTTTATTGTTGAGTCAGTTCACCTATTTCTCTCCACCTCAAGAAGCAAACACTTGTGTGAGCTGTGCATTGATTCTTACATATTTGCATATTGCATTTGTTATATTGCTTTGCATTGACAATTACCCATGAGATATACATGTTACAAGTTGAAAGCAACCGCTGAAACTTAATCTTCTTTTGTGTTGCTTCAATACCTTTACTTTGAATTATTGCTTTATGAGTTAACTCTTATGCAAGACTTATTGATGCTTGTCTTGAAGTGCTATTCATGAAAAGTCTTTGCTATATGATTCAGTTGTTTACTCATGTCATTACCATTGTTTTGATCGCTGCATTCACTACATATGCTTTACAAATAGTATGATCAAGATTATGATGGCATGTCACTCCAGAAATTATCTTTGTTATCGTTTTACTCCGCTCGGGACGAGCGAGAACTAAGCTTGGGGATGCTGATACGTCTCCAACGTATCGATAATTTCTTGTGTTCCATGCCACATTATTGATGTTATCTACATGTTTTATGCACACTTTATGTCATATTCGTGCATTTTCTGGAACTAACCTATTAACAAGATGCGGAAGTGCGAGTGCCTGTTTTCTGCTGTTTTTGGTTTCAGAAATCCTAGTAACGAAATATTCTCGGAATCGGACGAAATCAACGCCAAAGATCTTAGAATCCCCGGAAGCATCCGGAACACACGAGAGGGACCGGAGGGGGGCACGGGCCCACCACACCATGCCTGGCGCGGCCTAGGGGGGCCCGCGCCCCCTAGGGTTTGGCCAGCCCTTCGACCCCCAGCGCCGCCTCTTCGCCTATATAAAGCCCCTGGACCAGAAAACCCGATACCAATTGATGAAACTCCGGAAAGACTCCGGGGTGCCGCCACCGTCGCGAAACTCCAATTCGGGGGACGGAACTCTGTTCCGGCACCTGCCGGAGCGGGGAAGTGCCCCGGAAGGCTTCTCCATCGACACCGCTGCCATCTCCATCGACACCGCTGCCATCTCCACCGCCATCTTCATCACCGCTGCTGCTCCCATGAGGAGGGAGTAGTTCTCCATCGAGGCTCGGGGCTGTACCGGTAGCTATGTGGTTCATCTCTCTCCTATGTGTTTCAATACAATAATCTCATGAGCTGCCTTACATGATTGAGATTCATATGATGATGCTTGTAATCTAGATGTCATTATGCTAGTCAAGTGAGTTTTACTTATGTGATCTCAGGAGACTCCTCGTCCCACGTGTGTAAAGGTGACGAGTGTGTGCACCGTGTGGGTCTCTTAGGCTAGATTTCACAGAATACTTACTCATTGAATGGCATAGTGAGGTGCTTATTTATATCTCTTTAAGATTGCAGCATGTTGTATCACAATTTATCCATGTGCTACTCTAGTGATTTGTTATTAAAGTAGTTTATTCCTCATGCATGTGTGCAAAGGTGACAGTGCGTGCACCGTGTTAGTACTTGGTTTATGCTATGATCATGATCTCTTGTAGATTATGGAGTTAACTATTGCTATGATAATATTGATGTGATCTATTCCTCCTACATATGCATGAAGGTGACAGTGTGCATGCTATGCTAGTACTTGGTTTAGTAGCGTTGATCTATCTTACACTAAAGGTTACTTAAACATGAGCATTATTGTGGAGCTTGTTAACTCCGGCATTGAGGGTTCGTGTAATCCTACGCAATGTGTTCATCATCCAACAAAAGTGTAGAGTATGCATTTATCCGTTCTGTTATGTGATCAATGTTGAGAGTGTCCACTAGTGAAAGTGTAATCCCTAGGCCTTGTTCCTAAATACTGCTGAGTTACTACTTGCTTGTTTACTACTGCTGCGTTACTCTTGCTGAGTTACTACTGCTTGTTCTTGTTTTACTTGCGTTACTACTGCCGCAATACCACCACCATCAACTACACGCCAAGCACTTTTCTCGGCACCGTTGCTACTTGCTCATACTTATTTATACCACATGTATTTCACTATCTCTTCGCCGAACTAGTGCACCTATTTGGTGTGTTGGGGACACAAGAGACTTCTTGCTTTGTGGTTGCAGGGTTGCATGAGAGGGATATCTTTGACCTCTTCCTCCCTGAGTTCGATAAACCTTGGGTATCCACTTAAGGGAAACTTGCTGCTGTTCTACAAACCTCTGCACTTGGAGGCCCAACACTGTCTACAGGAAAGGAGGGGGAACGTAGACATCATGCACCGATTCGAAAACGTAAGTGCAAACGTTGTGGAATCCCTGGACACATTGCTAGGCTTTGTAAAAATGGAGTTGACCCAGCTTTTGGAATGGAAGATCAGGCGGGAGCAGAAAATGCAGAGGAGAATGAAGCGAGCAATTCAACTTGAGATTGAAGCGGCAGTTCAACATGATGTGATTGAAGCAGACAAATGCGAGAGGAGATTGAAGCAGCAGTTCAACATGAGGAGATTGAAGCAGCAAATGCGGAGGAGATTGAAGCAGCAGTTCAACATGAGGAGATTGAACCGATGGATCGAGAGCGGGGGAACGAGATGGATGTAGAGCTGCTTGAACCATTGGATGGAGAGCAGAGGGAAAAGATGGATATAGAATGGCTTCAACCGATGAGTCTAGAGGAGAGGGAACAGTATAGTCGAGAATGCCACGAAAGTGGTAAGGCCATGATACAAGCTAACTTCGAAGAGTGCATGGCGGAAGAAAAAGCACAAGCTTTGCGGAAGAAGAAGAACAAGAAAGAGGGCAAAAGGAAGGTAGACACCGGTAATATCCCTGTTAGGGTTACCCGGAGTAAGGTGGTGGCCCCGCGAGTCACACCGGGAGCAAGAGAAAGATTTTATTCTGAACAACTAATTTGAATTTGTATGAACAATTTGTATTGGGGTTCCCTTTGTATTGGCGATCCCTTTGTGTTGAACAATTTGTATTGGGGATGCCTTTGTGTTGAACAATTTGAATTTGTATGAACAATTTGTATTGTGGTTCCCTTTGTATTGGGGATCCCTTTGTGTTGAACAATTTGAATTTGTATGAACAATTTGTATGCCACATTTAAGCCACATTTATCATTTTAGGGTTTTAGGGTTTTAGGGTTTTAGGGTTTTAGGGTTCAATTCAAAATAATTCAAAACATGGTGGAACCTTCCCATGGAGCCTTATTATGTTACCTACAACCTAGAGAAATAATAATGGAAAAGGAAATATAGAGATATGAAGTTTTTATGCCAAAAGCTTCAAAACCACTTCCTAGTCCATGAGCTACTAGATATGAAGATGCGGGGCTTTACTGCTCAATACACCTCCCAAATACCCACTATGCTTACAAACTTTGTCCAAATGAGTCCAAATTCGTCACACTTGTGTATCTTTGAGTTGCAAACAATATCTAGTCGGCCAAAATGTAATATATTGTTCAAATAACACAATTTTACAATTTTTATGCCAAAAGCTTCAATTTCCCTTAGTCCGTTTATTATTTGGGTGCCCTGTTTTACTTAGTGTTACTCAGTTTTCCCCCTCCGGGCCCACTTGTTTTACTCGGTCATACTCGGTTTGCCCTTCGATAAACATTTCCTCACTTTTCCCCCTCTTAGTTCTACTCAGTTTTCCTAACTTGTACTCACTGGCTGATCTATGATTGGTCGAGATGTATGTCACACGGATCTTGGTTAGTTGAAGGCTCAACGAACGCTTGCACCGTTCGATCATTTATGATCGGACGGCCTGTATCTCTCTCTCTACCACGATGGACGCATACGGAGACAAGAGCGAGAGCACATACCTACCAACCACAGCGGTCGCATATTCCGGTCGCATCCTCCTCTCTCGTATTTCCTCTCTTACTACGGCGGTCGCGGCGGCGCGGATCCTAGCCGTGCGTGCGGCGGCGTGCGGCGGCGCAGATCTAACCGTGCGTGCGGCGGCGTGCGGCGGCGCGGATCTAACCGTGCGTGCGGCGGCGCGGATCTAACCGTGCGTGCGGCGGCGCGGATCTAACCGTGCGTGCGGCGGCGTGCGGCGGCGCGGATCTAACCGTGCGTGCGTCGGCGTGCGGCGGCGCGGATCTAGCCGTGCGTGCGGCGGCGTGCATCCTAACCGTGCGTGCGCCGTGGATCTAAGAGTGCCGGTGAGGATCTAACCGTCGAGAAATAGTTGAAATGTCTCTCTCTGTCTAATGTCTCTCTCTGTCTCACTTTCGATTCTATTCTCGGATCTGTTGAATGATGAAGAACACCAAGACGGCGGCCGTGCCGACGGTGGTCATCGATGCCACGAACATTGAAGCCATCGCCTACAACATCGCTTCGACGGCGCGGACCCGGCCTTCAATGTCGGAGCCTGTTGATGTCTCACTTCCGGTGCCGAGAGTGCGAATCGATGCCAAGACGATTGAAGCCATCGTCTACAACCGCGCTGCAAAGCCGCCGATCCAGCCCTCCGCAGACCGGTGGCTGATGAAGAACACCAAGACAGCGGCGGTTCCGACACTGGTCATCGATGCCACGAACATTGAAGCCATCGCCGATAACATCGCTTCAACGTTTGATGGCGCGAGATGACCACCCCTCAGCCGCCCGTCGTCCCGGCCTTTCTTGCCCATCGCTGCGCGACCGTGTTCGACGCCGCAAATTGGGATAAATTATTATAAATTTGTATTTTTCAATTTCCAAATGGGATAAAATTGTTCGAACTACTACCTCCGTCTCAATAAAAGCTTCTTCACGTTCTTGATGTGTCCATGTACATCCGTATGTATGATTTGAATTCTATCCCAACTTGATTGGGAAGATATTGATATGTATTTGATCCGGAGGCTGGTACATGCTTTCACTTTTGGGATCCCTTGCTAAAATTATCGTGCACATTACTTAGCACAAGTAGGAAATTGTACACCGAAATACGGTGCTTAGAGCCACAACAAAATACGGTGGTTAGAGCCATCTCTTGAATAACAATTCTATACTAAATCGTCTACCGGAACCACATAACTGCTAGGACAGGGATGACACCTAATAAAACTGCACGAGATGAATCTACTTTTCTCCTCTCCCATCACTTTTAGTTCATGTTCTAGATTTTCTACCACTTGATCAAATACGGCAAGATCTGTCTCAACTCTCAACTTCTCCTTGCGAATAAGCTCTGAATTCTTCTTTTCTTCATCCACAATACGCTTCAGCTCGAATATCATCAGGTTTTTACGGGCCAATTCATCACCTAAATTGGCCACCTTCTCCTCCAAATCCATCCTCCGGCTACACCACTGGGTTGATTCATCTTGGTATGCAATGTACCATGGATCATCGGCTTGCACGGCTAACTGTAACAATAATGGAAAAAAGAACAACTGAAATCACCCCAACGAGGCCATGGCGGAACTTCAAATTCACCCCAAATTCAACGGTAGTACGAGAGGCTGAAGCTATATACCTGCACTTCCGACGAGGTAGGAGAAGTAGAACGTGGCCACGACATGATCGAATCCCCACCCTCGCCGGTGTACCCGCTACGACGAGACATTGAGGACTATTTCGTACCTGCAAACTCCAATAAATTACGGGAACCGAATCGATTAGGGGGCGGGGAGGCAGAAGCGGAGGTCTACCAATTGGTGCGCGGAACAAATCCCGGTCGTCGTGGGCGGCGGATCCGCTTGCGGCGGACTTTCCTGCGGTGGGTACAATGCGTGCGGACGAAACAAGTGCTTGGAGCCGTGGTTGACGTGCGGCGCCGCGGTTCGTCCGACGCCGCCGGGGGACAGAGCCGGCGGCGCGACGAGGCGCCGGCGCGCCGCCGGCGATGGCTGCTCCGTCCGACGGTGGGGAACGAGCTGCCAGCGGTTCTCCGGTCTAGCTTAAGAATAATTAATTAGCGAACTTGTTGCTTCTCTCTATGATATTCTCTAAAGACATATATCGGAGCGGCAAGATATGATTTTTCTCTCTAAATAAATAGACGACCCCACTGGTCATTGGCTGCGGCAGCCCACAGAGCGGCAATATATGAGTTTCTCTAAATAAATAGACGACCCCACCTGGTCATTGGTCGCGGCAGCCCACGGAGCGGCAATATATGTCTTTTCTGAAAAATAGACGACCCCACTTGGTCATTGGCTGCGGAGGCCCCACGGAGCGGCAATATATGAGTTTCTCTAAATAAATAGACGACCCCACTTGGTCATTGGCTGCGGCAGCCCACGGAGCGGCAATATATGTCTTTTCCTGAAAAATAGACGACCCCACTGGTCATTGGCTGCGGAGGCCCCACGAGTGGCAATATATGAGTTTCCCTAAATAAATAGACGACCCCCCTTGGTCATTGGCTGCGGCAGCCCACAGAGCGGCAATATATGTCTTTTACTTGAAAAATATACGACCCCATCTGGTCATTGGCTGCGGCAGCCCTATAGAGCGGCCCCATTTGTCATTGGCAGCACCGCGTATAAAATCATGAAATAAAACGGCCCACACGTCGGCGATAGATGGATGGCTGCTCCGACGTGTCTCCCGACCCTACCCGTCAGCACGAGACGGTCGGGGAGGAGCTGCCCTGTGCGGCCCCACCCGGTCGGACTAACGGTCAAGGCCTCGACCTGACGGCTACCGGCCGTTCCAGCACTTGTGCGTGTTTCAAACTAGAGGAGGGGAAAACTGAGGAAAAACTAAGGGACTGGGGAAAACTGAGTACAACTAACGAACCAGGGGCACGAAACTAGAAATCCCTAAAGTAAAAGAGAGGCCCTTCGCAGAGGGAAGCAGGGATAAAATCATGTGCTAGAGCTTTTCAAGTTTTGAAATCATATAAAGAGCATAAAGACAAAGTTTTGAGAGGTGTTTGTTGTTGTCAACGAATGGTAGCGGGTACTCTAACTACCTTATCAACCAGACTTTCAAGAGCGGCTCCCATGAAGGACGTTATCTCTACCGGCAAAGGTAGATCATCCCTCTTCTCTTTTGTTTACACATGTACTTTAGTTTAGTTTTTTATTTATTTATGGATGACACTCCTTCCAACCTTTTGCTTTCACAAGCCATGGCTAACCGAATCCTCGGGTGCCTTCCAACAATCACATACCATGAAGGAGTGTCTATTTATTTTAGTTTTATTTAGAGATGACACTCCTCCCAACCTTTGCTTTCTCAAGCCATGGCTAACCGAATCCTCGGGTGCCTTCCAACATTTCACATACCATGGAGGAGTGTCTATTTGCAAAATTAAGTTGCTTACTGATGAATCAGAGCAAAACATGTGAAGAGAATTATTAATGAAAGTTAATTAATTGGGGCTGGGAACCCCGTTGCCAGCTCTTTTTGCAAAATTATTGGATAAGCGGATGAAGCCACTAGTCCATTGGTGAAAGTTGCCCAACAAGATTGAAAGATAAACACCACATACTTCCTCATGAGCTATAAAACATTGACACAAATAAGAGATAGTAAATTTTGAATTGTTTAAAGGTAGCACACGAAGTATTTACTTGGAATGGCAGAAAATACCATGTAGTAGGTAGGTATGGTGGACACAAATGGCATAGTTTTTGGCTCAAGGATTTGGATGCACGAGAAGTAATTCCTCTCAGTACAAGGTTTAGGCTAGCAAGGTTATTTCAAACAAACACAAGGATGAACCGGTGCAGCAAAACTCACATAAAAGACATATTGTAAACATTATAAGACTCTACACCGTCTTCCTTGTTGTTCAAACTCTTTAGTAGAAATTATGTAGACCTTAGAGAGACCAATCATGCAAACCAATTTCAACAAGCTCTACGGTAGTTCTCCACTAATAGGTTTAAACTACATGATGCAAGAGCTTAAACATAATCTACTTGAGAGCTCAAAACAATTGCCAAGTATCAAATTATTCAAGACAATATGAAGCATTTTCTGTTTCCAACCAAATATCAATAAGTGATGCGGCTTTCAACTCCGCCATGAACATGAAAAAATAAAACGAAGAACACCAATGTTCATATGAAAAAGCGGAGCGTGTCTCTCTCCCACACAAGCATGTATTTATTCAAACAAAACAAAAACAAACAGACGCTCCAAGTAAAGTACATAAGATGTGACGGAATAAAAATATAGTTTCACTAGAGGTGACCTGATAAGTTGTCGATGAAGAAGGGGATGCCTTGGGCATCCCCAAGCTTATATGCTCGAGTATTCTTGAAATATGCAGGGATGAACCACGGGGGCATCCCAAAGCTTAGACTTTTCACTCTTCTTGATCATATTGTATCATCCTCCTCTCTTGACCCTTGAAAACTTCCTCCACACCAAACTCAAAACAAACTCATTAGAGGGTTGGTGCATAATAAAATTTCACATGTTCAGAGAGGACACAATCATTCTTAACACTTCTGGTCATTGCCCAAAGCTACTGAAAGTTAATGGAACAAATAAATCCATTCAACATAGCAAAAGAGGCAATGCGAAATAAAAAGGCAGAATCTGTCAAAACAGAACAATCCGTAAAGACGAATTTTTCTGGGGCACTTAACTTGCTCATATGAAAAATCTCAAATTTAATGAAAGTTGCGCACATTTCTGAGGATCACGCACGTAAATTTGCAGAATTTGCTGAGTTACCTACAGACGGGGCTGCTCAATTTCGTGACAGTAAGAAATCTGTTTCTGCGCAGTAATCCAAATCTAGTATCAACCCTACTATCAAAGACTTTACTTGGCACAACAGTGCAATAAAATAAAGATAAGGAGAGGTTGCTACAGTAGTAACAACTTCCAAGACACAACAAAACAGTAATAAAAAACATACATGGGTTATCTCCCAAGAAGTGCTTTCTTTATAGCCATTAAGATGGGCTCAGTAATTTTAATGATGCTCACATGAAAAATAAGAGTTGAAGCAAAAGAGAGCATCAAGAAGCAAATTCAAAACACATTTAAGCCTAACCCACTTCCTATGAAAAGGAATCTTGTAAATAAACAAGTTATGTAAGCATAATGCAACAAGCATAGGAAGGCAACACAAGCGCAACTTCAAGATTCTCAACATAAAGAGGTGAAACTTAATATTATTAAGATGCATATAACCATGTTTCCCTCTCTCATAATAATTTTCAGTAGCATCATGAACAAACTCAACAATATAACATGAAACATTCTTATCATGAGCTACATGCATAAAATTATTACTCTCCACATAAGCATAATCAATTTTATTAGTTGTAGTGGGAGCAAATTCAACAAAGTAGCTATCATTATTATTCTCATCAAGTGTAGGAGGCATAGTATAATCATAATAAAATTTACTCTCCATAGTAGGCGGCACCAAAAGACCACTATCATTATAATCATCATAAATATGAGGCAAAGTATCATCAAAGAAAATTTTCTCCTCAATGCTTGGGGGACTAAAAATGTCATGCTCATCAAAACCAGCTTCCCCAAGCTTAGAATTTTCCATATCATTAGCAACAATGGTGTTCAAAGCGTTCATACTAATATCATTGCTACTAGCATGCAAATAAGATTCCATATGTTTTTTAAATTTTTACAACAAACAATCCATGTCTTAACTCAGGAAATAGCTTAAAAGCTCATAGTTGCTTTCCATTATGCCTAACTAGTGAAATAAAAACAAGAAACAAAAAGATGCAATTGCAGGATCTAAAGGAAATAGCTTCGAGCACTTACAACGGCACCAGAAAATAACTTAGTTACACGGGACCGGAGTATGAGTGCCTTTACCTTTCCTCCCCGGCAACGGCGCCGGAAAATAGCTTGATGTCTACGTGTGCTTCTATTCTTGTAGACAGTGTTGGGCCTCCAAGAGCAGAGGTTTGTAGAACAGCGAGCAAGTTTTCCTTAAGTGAATCACCCAAGGTTTATCGAACTCAGGGAGGTAGAGGTCAAAGATATCCCTCTCAAGCAACCCTGCAATTAAGATACAAGAAGTCTCTTGTGTCCCCAACACACCTAATACACTAGTCAGATGTATAGGTGCACTAGTTCGGCGAAGAGATAGTGAAATACAAGTAATATGGATGATTATGAGTGGTAATAGCAATCTGAAATAAATATGGCAGCAAGCAAACATGTAACAGAACTTGTTGGAAACGGTGTTTCAATGCTTAGAAACAAGGCCTAGGGATCCTACTTTCACTAGTGGACACTCTCAACATTGATCACATAACAAATAAATAACTTCTCCTCACTTGTGCTACATATACTCTTGTTTGATAACAAACACCATTCATTGTGTAGGGCTACAAGAGCTCCCTCAAGCCGGAGTTAACAAGCGCCACAACATTCGGTGTTCATATTTAAGTAACCTTTAGGCATAATAGATCATTGCAATTTATACCGAGTACTAACATAGCGCACACACTGTCACCATTACACTATGAAAGGGGGAATAGATCACATCAATACTATCATAGTAATAGTTAACTCCATAATCTACAAGAGACTACAATCATAACCTACGCCAAGAACTACATGATGCACACACCGTCACCTTTACATCATGAAGGAGGAATAGACTACTTTAATAACATCACTAGAGTAGCACATAGATTAATAGTGATACAAAGCTCATCATATGGATCTCAATTATGCAAGGCAATTCATGAGATCATTGTATTGGGGTACATGAGAGAGAGATTAACCACATAGCTACCGGTAGAGCCCTCAGCCTCGAGGGAGAACTACTCCCTCCTCATCATAGGAGACAACAGCGGCGATGAAGATGGCGGTGATGTCGATGGAGATGCCTTTCGGGGGCACTTCCCCGTCCCGGCGGCGTGCCGGAACAGAGACTTCTGTCCCCCGAATCTTGGCTTCGCGATGGCGGCGGCTGCGTAACTTTTCTCGTCCCGTGGCTTATTCGTGTCGAAGTTTTAGGTCACGACGACTTATATAGGCGAAGAAACGGAGTCGGAAGAGGTCTGGAGGGGCCACACACCAGGGGGGCGCCCCCCCTCTGGCCGCGCCACCATACTGTGTGGGGGCCCTGGGCCTCCCCTCTGGTCCCTCTCCGGTGTTGTGGAAGCTTCGTAGAAATATAAGATCGTGGGTCTTGATTTCGTCCAATTCCGAGAATATTTCCTGTGTAAGATTTCTGAAACCAAAAACAACGGAAAACAGAGCGGCACTTCGGCATCTCGTTAATAGGTTAGTTCCGGAAAATGCATCAAAACGATATAAAGTATGAATAAAACATGTAGGTATTGTCATAAAACAAGCATGGAACATCAGAAATTATAGATACGTTGGAGACGTATCAATGCGCCGCACAAACACGAAAACGGAGGCTGTTGCAGAGAAGATTGGAGAGGGAACTCCGCCAGGATCTCCGCTGGAGGGATCTCCACCTTCTCCAACGTCTTCATCATCACCATGATCAAGGGAGAGTAGTCCACCTCTGGACTACGGTTTTGTGGCAGTAGGTTGGCCTATTTCTCTCACGTTCTTCATAGTTCTTAGTGTCATATGAGCTGCATAACATGATTACGGGCATTTTTGTAATACTTATGTGGTGGATCCTTATTCTATGATATTGTGATATGAGATCTGATCATATTATGTGTAAGATGTATTGATAGATGCATATTATATGTGTACCCCGTTCTTAAGTATTTGTTCTGATCTAACATCTATGCAAGAGCGTGTGTGGGGTGATGTGTTATTAGATGGAGTAGCATGATTTTAGTGATTGGATAGTGATAATATGTTCAAGATATATTATGGTTTTGTCTTTTCTTTTGCTACCTCACTAGGGATAAATTGAATGCATGTGCTATTTTTGTCACGTGATAGTAGTGATGACCTTGTTTGTTCAAGGTAGCATATTTGATATTCAAACATCATGTCAAAGTACTTATGGTTATGCTCTGTTAATTCTTAATACAAGATTGATGAAGTTTCTTTCTTGTTGAGTATAAGAGAGATGTGTTGCATCATCTCTATGTTAGGACGTGATGCCCATAGTAATTCTGGTCTTACATATACTATTATTTACACTTTCGTATCTCATTGATGAATTGTTATTTGTCGACCACAACTTAAAGAGAGAATAGTCAAGTGAACCCAAGAACTCGGTCCACGTTTTATCATAAGAAACACATTTATATTGCTTTTACCTTCTTTTCTATTTGCTGCACTATTTTAATCCGAAAATACATAAATATTTACTTTTCTTATTTACATTCAAAACACCAAAAACAATCAACCTCTTTACAGTATTAGTTATTTTATCTAGTCTAGTTTATTTGCTTTATTTCTACTTGTGTTATTTACTTACGCGAAACCTTGTGCTTGACAACCACAAGGTGGAGTTGGGGTCACAAGGCATTTATTTTACTTGCAGGATTGCTAGAAGAAGGGAGAAGAGTATACTCTTTGTCCAGTTCCCCGAGAGTTCGATATAAACCCTCGAGTCATCCTTGTGGGGAAAATACTCTACTGATACAATACTCTACACTTGTAGTCACAACGTATCAAGATCTTTTGGTATTGCACTTGATTGTTATACTTGAGAAATTTGCTAAAGATCTCACTATTAATGTTAATCAAGCTGGTTTTGGTTCCTATATTGCTAACTATGTCATTAAAGAAAAGATTCATAGGTACAATAATGAGGCCATGACACCACCTAAGCTTGGGGATGCATGGATACCCAAGATTTAATATCTATTGACAAAAAAACATATCATGCCATTCTAGATTTAAGATCCAGTATTTCTATCATATCAAAAGACTTATATGAATTACTTAATTTCAAAAATATGGAAAAAAATGCTCTATTGATTTATCACTTGCTGATGATTCAACCAAAAATTCTTTAGGCAAATTAAATTATGTAATGGTTAAATTGCATATGACATATGTACATGTTGATTTCATTGTTATGGACATGGGGAGAAATACCTCTAGTCCTATAATCCTTGGAAGACCTTTTCTGAGAACAACAGGAGCTATCATTGACTCTAAAGAAGGGAATGTCAAGTTTAAATTCCCTCACAAGAAGTGTATGGAGCACTTTCCAAGGAAGAAGAAGGTAGCATTCATGCTACCACACAATTTCCATGATACTTGAATCAAGTAAGTAAGCCTAGCTATATGGCTATAAGGAAAGCGCTTTACGGGAGACAACCCGAGATCTTTTTATTTGTGATTTTTATTTGCATGCTTGATGTAGCATGTTATTTTTCTTTTGAATTACTCTCTATTTTTTAAATAAAGTATCAAGTTTTTACCCGTTTGGATGTTAAAGGTTGCTAACACAATATGGAGTTGTTGATTTCTGCGCTGCGCTTTTTGGTGCATGATTTTTGTCTCTTTTTTGGTAGCTCCTAAAATCTTGATAAAATCACAGTAGCTGTAACTTTTCATCCTTTATATGCACGTAAGTTGGCTTAATTTTCTGAGGTGTCTAAGTCATGCCAAAAATTCAGTTTTGCTGCAGCCAAAATTCTAGATAGATTCTGCCTTATTTTGTTAGATCAATTCTTTTGAGTGTCAAAAACACTTTTACCTGGATCTTTTAATATACTATAATGATTATAAAATTATTTTCTCTCTTTTTCATTAAGATATAATTTTATTCTTGAGAAAAATGGCAGCAAGCATGATTTCTTTGTACCTCTAACATCACCCCATAGAAAAGAATGGGCAGAAAAAATTGTGTTGAAGTTTTTTCACATGGAATGGCGGAATATCGCACTAAGATGATTCAAGTATGATTAATATAATAAGCTTGGATATTCCAATGACACACCACTGGACTCATTCAAAAACTCCTGGTTTGAGCACCTCTAAACTATGTTTTTTGAGCAACATGAAATTTTCGCAAAAAGTTGAAGCGTCCTTGTTTTATTTGTGTCTAGTTTTGTTTTGTTTTATGAGAGGACCATCATATTCGGTGTTTATAATGCATATGCATGAGCTAACAGACCAAACTCTTTATCTCTGAATGTTCAAAGTAAAATAAGTTGCATGCTTATAAAAGAAAAGGAGGAATGCCTAAAAGCTGAAATTTATTTTGTGTATTGTATTTCTAGTTTCACATGCTCTATTGAGTGATGAACTGATGATTAGTTATGTGCCTTATTCAGTGCTACTTCTTGCTAGTATACATAGATGTTTAATTTTAAGTATCATTGATTGATGATGAATAAATAGTCTATGGATACTATTGCATGTTTTTAGACCTCTTGCTAGTCAAAAGATTTGAATTCTTACACAAGCATAGACTTGTTTCCAAGCTCAACTCAAATCCAGTGTCTAGCATACCTACCTATATAGCACTTGCTATTCCAAGTATAATGTGTGTGTTTTGCCTCCAACACATTCGAAATTTTCTTTTTTGTAATTTAAAACTCATAAGAAAGTAAGGTTTGGTAGGAAAATACCACTATGCATGTTGTTGGTTTGACTGATTATGAGTAATGAGCTAGACCGTAACCGTGTTTACTGGGGAAGTCTTTCAACATTGCACTTTTGGGGTATTGCACCCTACGCTGATCATCATTTATTTTGTTTTGTTGATGGCTATATCTTGTGGAATGAATGGCGGTTATTTTAAGCAAGTAGGCATGAATTGTTAGAGAAGAGAAATAGGCCGCAACCAAAGCCATGCCTAATCATGGTGGAAGTTTCAGCAACGAGCATCCTCAATAGGAAGAGTGAAAAAAGAGTTGTGAAAAAAAAGAATTGTGAAAAAAAAGAGTTGTGAAAAAAAGAGTGAGAAAAGAAAGGAAAGAAAAAAAGAGTATGAGAAAAAAGTGAGAGAGAGTTAGAGAGGATGCTCAAAGTCTGTTGTTCATGTTGTCTCGGTACGTATGGCCTATAGTTGAGATACACATCTCCTTTGGTCCTTTGTACAGGTGGCATGAAGGTACCATATTGTGATACTTGGTTAAAACATGTATGTTGAAAGGTCTTTGTAACCCGAAGCTGAGTAACAAGAGGTGTAGTCCTTAGCATTCAAGAAAGTGAGGCAACACTTACTCATAAGAGGTCAAACTCATGACACATAGATACCTTCATACATGAGATACATGAGATACTTGGTACCTCATCCTTATTATTATTGTTGACATGAATTGCATAGCTCAAAACCATGTTTTATGCTCTCTACTTTTCATTTTGTTGGAGGTTTAGCACATACATTTCCTGCTTACTTATTATTATTTTATGTTGAATCCCTTACCCCGACATGATTATTAAGATTTAGGTTAGAATTAAATATTTATGCCTTTAGCAGTAATTTATAATTAATTTCAAGTCCTTAACATTGTTTTCTTTTCTAAAGAAAAGGATTTAAGAGTAATAGAATTTTTCTTTTGGAAAATATTTATTTCAAATAAAGAATTTGAAATAATAGAGTTTTCCTCCTTTTGGGGAATAAAAGAAATTGGATTAATAGAATATTTTCCTTTTGGAAAATATTTTTCCTTAAAAGAAATGACTTGGAATAATAGAGTTTCTTTTGAAGATATTTGATAAACAAATATTTGAATTCATTTGGAATTTTCCTTGATTTTTAAATCCAAGGAAAATTGCAAATTTAAAACTCCAAGATTATATTTAAATTCAAAAAATTCCCAAATTTGAATTTGTGTTGTTAATTCCATTTCTTAGTTTATTATTGTTAAGAATAATTATTAATTCACTAAAGCTATTTTTCTTGGATTTTTAGAGGTATTATTCATTATTTAATATTTGGTAGAATTCACAAGTTATTTGAAAAAATAGAAAAGACTAAAAAGCCCCTCTCTCTGGACCAATTGGGCCATCCCACTTAAGTGGCCCAGTCTGCATGTGTATATCCTGTTTCTGTCCAGGTTTTGGTCATGGACATGTGTCCTTGACACTTGGGTTCTAACCCCTGTCTAGTTTTCTTCTTTCTATTTTGCAGGTTTTAAAGATGGAAATGATCAACGACAAATCCTTCCAAGACATGTAGTTTAGGTTTTAGTATAGGGTCTAACTTTTGTAATCTTTTTTTTTGTTTATTATTCAATCAATTCGTGTATTATAAATATTTTAAAGACATTGTATGTGCGTGTATGATTAATAAAGCTCAAATTTTCCTTATGAGCTCATTTGTAAATTGTATCAATTCTTTGTGTATGTAAAATATGATTTGAAATATAAAGTGATTTGAATTATGATGTGTTTTTGAATTATGAATTCTTAATTCAATTCTAAATTGTTTATCTTTTACTTCCTTTGTTTTTAATTCAATATGACTTGTCAAATCAAAATCATCTCCCAAAATCAATGAGTCACGAAAGAGATCAAGTCGAAATTCTTAATACTCACATTGCCTAACCCTAATTGCAATGAGAGAGAACCTCGATCCCTCTTAGGTTTATATACAATAAGGCGCAAAAAATTTCCTCGTTTTGCGATAAAATCCACATCCCAATTCTAAATCTACCCTTCGATGTTCCTATGTTCTGGGTTATTACAGGCATCTCCAACGGGGCGACGCAAACGGACGCTGAGCGATCGTTTGCGTTCGCTTGATCAAAAAATGCGTCGGATCCCTTCTCCAACGGGGCGACGCAAAGTGACCGGGCCATCCGCGGTGACGCAAACCTAGCTCAAATATGCGCCTCGGATGCGTCTGCCGGACGATGTGCATACGCGCAAAGTGTCCGCTCGCGTCTGGCGGACTTTCCGTTGGGCCCGCTTGGCAGCGACCTTGGGTTGATGCATCTTCTCAGGCGCGCCAGCGACTAGCGCTGCTGTGTCGCTTCGGAAGTCTGCGCCTCATTAATGGCGATGCCGCACCTACCGAGCGACCGCCGCCCACCTCTACCAACGCAGTAATGGCGATGCCACACGTCCCGTGGCTATCGCCTGCCTCTGGCCTATATAAACAGGGGGTGCGCTCTTGTTCCTCATCCACTCCTCTACACAAACCCTAGCCGCCACAAGCTCCACCGTAGCGCCGTCTAGCTCTTTCTTGGATGCAGCCAGACCCTGCGAGGAAGTCCATGGTGGGTCCTGGTGGCCGGTGAGGCGGTCGAGGCCGCAAGCCTGGGCGCCCCCGGGGCAGGGGCCGCCTTGGAGGAGCAACTACGACACCGCGATCACCGTTGCCTGCGCCTTCCTCGTCTTCGCAAAAGGAGCGCTGCTTCGAGTTCCTCCTCCGCATCGACGATGAACCACTCGACATCAAGCGGCTCGCGGACAAGTTCGCCGAGTTCGTCGATGGCGTCGAGTCGGCCCAGTTGCAGGTACGGGAGGCCAGCTGCAACTTTTGTCGGTGGCCTTTCGAGGTCTTGTTCGATGGGCAGGGCAAGATGTACCTGCACACGGGGTGGGACAAGTTCGTCCGCGACCTCGCGCTCTGATGGCGTGTAACACACGTTCGTTGGGAACCCCAAGAGGAAGGTATGATGCACACAGTAGCAAGTTTTCCCTCAGAAAGAAACCAAGGTTTATCGAACCAGGAGGAGCCAAGAAGCACGTTGAAGGTTGTTGGTGGCGAGATGTAGTGCGGCGCAACACCAGGGATTCCGGCGCCAACGTAGAACCTGCACAACACAACCAAAGTACTTTGCCCCAACGAAACAGTGAGGTTATCAATCTCACCGGCTTGCTGTAACAAAGGATTAGATGTATAGTGTGGATGATGATTGTTTGCGAGAAAACGAGTAGAACAAGTATTGCGATGAGATTGTATTCGATGTAAAGAATAGGACCGGGGTCCACGAGTTCACTAGAGGTGTCTCTCCCATAAGATAAATAGCATGTTGGGTGAACAAATTACAGTCGGGCAATTGACAAATAGAGAGGGCATGACAATGCACATACATGATATGATAAGTATAGTGAGATTTAATTGGGAATTACGACAAAGTACATAGACCGCTATCCAGCATGCATCTATGCCTAAAAAGTCCACCTTCAGGTTATCATCCGAACCCCTTCCGAGTATTAAGTTGCAAACAACGGACAATTGCGTTAAGTATGGTGCGTAATGTAATCAATAACTACATCCTTGGACATAGCATCAATGTTTTATCCCTAGTGGCAACAACACATCCACAACCTTAGAACTTTACGTCCTTGTCCCAGATTTAATGGAGGCATGAACCCACTATCGAGCATAAATACTCCCTCTTGGAGTTAAGAGCAAAAACTTGGCCAGAGCCTCTACTAATAACGGAGAGCATGCAAGATCATAAACAACACATAGGTAATAGATTGATAATCAACATAACATAGTATTCTCTATCCATCGGATCCCGACAAACACAACATATAGCATTACGGATAGATGATCTTGATCATGTTAGGCAGCTCACAAGATCCAACAATGAAGCACATAAGGAGAAGACGACCATCTAGCTACTGCTATGGACCCATAGTCCAGGGGTGAACTACTCACTCATCACTCCGGAGGCGACCATGGCGGTGAAGAGTCCTCCGGGAGATGATTCCCCTCTCCCGGCGAGGTGCCGGAGGCGATCTCCTGAATCCCCCGAGATGGGATTGGCGGCGGCGGCGTCTGCGGAAGGTTTTACGTATCGTGGCTCTCGGTGCGGGGGTTTCGCGATGGAGGCTTTAAGTAGGCGGAAGGGCAGGTCGGGGGGCCACACGAGGGCCCCACACACCGGGGCCGCGCGGCCAAGGCTCGGGCCGCGCCGCCTGTTGTGGCGGCGCCTCGTGGCCCCACTTCGTCTCTCCCTCGGACTTCGGAAGCTTCGTGCAAAAATAGGACCACGGGCGTTGATTTCGTCCAATCCCGAGAATATTTCCTTTGTAGGATTTACGAAACCAAAAACAGCGGAAAACAGCATACGGCTCTTCGAGCATCTCGTTAATAGGTTAGTGCCGGAAAATGCATAAATATGACATAAAGTATGCATAAAACATGTAGATATCATCAATAATGTGGCATGAAACATAAGAAATTATCGATACGTCGGAGACGTATCACGCTCGAGCCCAGCTGCCAGCTCACCTTCCTCTACGAGAGGGACAACGAGATGATCGTCAAGGTGTTCGACGACACAACCTGCCGCAGGCACTACCACAACGGCGAGTCCGGCTCGGACACCGACAATTAAACAATTAGAGTGTTCTTTGCAGCGAATATGGCCACGAGCCAATTGAAGCCACTAGTGGCGGTTTCTGAATGTTCTTCCTCGAAAGGACCAACAGGGCTATAATTACCAGCTGGATTTTCCAGTTTGGGTGATTGAGTGTGCCCGAGAGTGTTCTTTTTTGGCAGCGAACATACGGAAATCAACCATGGTTTAAACTATGTCTTAATTTGTGTAATCCGTGTTCAAAATTATGTATTAGTTTGTGTAAAATTATGTTCCCAATATTTAATGTTTTGAATATGTTTTAATGGAGAGAGGAAAAAACAAGTAGAAAAAAATGCATCGCCCCGCTGGAGCCACCCGGACGCAAACGAACGCGCGGACAAAAACAATCATTTTCGCGTCCACCAGGTGATGCAAACGGACGCGAGCGGGCAATTTAGTCGCCGAAATACGACCCGTTGGAGATACCCTTGTAAGGGCATCTCCAACGGGGCGACCCAAACCGTGCCCGCGCGTCCGTTTGGTTCCACCCGGACAAAAACCCGGCCCAGCGCGCGGACCCATCCCTAAAACGGATGGCCGCGGCGTCCGGAACGACGCAAACCCGGACCAAATCTGGGCCGGGTTTGCGTGGCCGCGGACGCGAAAGGCTGGTCGGTCGCGTCCGCCCCTTGTCCGCCCCTGGCCCGGTGTCATAGACATAAACATTTGTTTTCATTAAAAAGAACCCATTACAATTTTTTTAACTACTACTACTTCTATCCTACTACGTACGGGGCCGGCGGCCGCCGGCGTCTCCTCGCC
>NC_061509.1:240944206-240984395 GCF_022539505.1 Lolium rigidum | reverse complement strand
CTTGGGGATGCTGATACGTCTCCAACGTATCGATAATTTCTTATGTTCCATGCTACTTTATTGATGATACCTACATGTTTTATGCACATTATATGTCATATTTATGCATTTTCTCGGAACTAACCTATTAACAAGATGCCGAAGAGCCAGCTTGTTGTTTTCTCGCTGTTTTTGGTTTCAGAAATCCTAGTAAGGAAATATTCTCGGAATTGGACGAAATCTTCGCCCGGGGTCCTATTTTTGCACGGAGCTTCCGGAAGACCGAAGAGATAACGAAGTGGGGCGACGAGGCGCCGCCACCATAGGGCCGCGCGCCGAGGGGGCCCGCGCCGCCCTATGGTGTGGGCCCCTCGTCAGCCCCCCTGACCTACCCTTCCGCCTACTTAAAGCCTCCGTCGCGAAACCCCCAGTACCGAGAGCCACGATACGGAAAACCTTCCAGAGACGCCGCCGCCGCGAATCCCATCTCGGGGGATTCGATCAGGAGATCGCCTCCGGCACCCTGCCGGAGAGGGGATTCATCTCCCGGAGGACTCTTCATCGCCATGATCGCCTCCGGAGTGATGAGTGAGTAGTTCACCCCTGGACCATGGGTCCATAGCAGTAGCTAGATGGTCGTCTTCTCCTTGTTGTGCTTCATTGTTGGATCTTGTGAGCTGCCTAACATGATCAAGATCATCTATCTCGTAATTCTATATGTTGTGTTTGTCGGGATCCGATGGATAGAGAATACTATGTTATGGTGATTATCAATCTATTGTTTATGTGTTGTTTATGATCTTGCATGCTCTCCGTTATTAGTAGAGGCTCGGCCAAGTTTGTACTCTTAACTCCAAGAGGGAGTATTTATGCTCGATAGTGGGTTCATGCCTTCATTGACACCTGGGACGAAGTGACGTAAAGTTCTAAGGTTGTGATGTGTTGTTGCCACTAGGGATAAAACATTGATTCTATGTCTAAGGATGTAGTTGTCGATTACATTACGCACCATACTTAATGCAATTGTCCGTTGCTTTGCAACTTAATACCGAATGGGGTTCGGATGATAACCTCGAAGGTGGACTTTTTAGGCATAGATGCAGTTGGATGGCGGTCTATGTACTTTGTCGTAATGCCCGGATTAAATCTCACTATATTTATCATATCATGTATATGCATTGTTATGCCTTTCTCTATTTGTCAATTGCCCGACTGTAATTTGTTCACCCAACATGCTTTTATCTTATGGGAGAGACACCTCTAGTGAACTATGGACCCCGGTCCTATTCTTTACATAGCATACAATCTACTGCAATTTTGTTTTACTATTTTCTTGCAAACAATCATCTTCCACTCGATACGTTTAATCCTTTGTTACAGCAAGCCGGTGAGATTGACAACCTCACTGTTTCGTTGGGGCAAAGTACTTTGGTTTTGTTGTGCAGATTCCACGTTGGCGCCGGAATCCCCGTTGTTGCGCCGCATCACATTTCGCCACCATCAACCTTCAACGTGCTTCTTGGCTCCTACTGGTTCGATTAAACCTTGGTTTCATACTGAGGGAAACTTGCTTCTATACGCATCATACCTTCCACTTGGGGTTCCCAACGGACGTGTGCATCTACGCGTATCAAACCCCTTGGCCCGAACTTTCCTAGCTTACCCGTGAGTCAATTAGTTTGCGAGTTCCGTTTGGCATTCTGCATGGCGAAGGCGTGGAAAAGGTTTTCAAAGGTGCATCATACAGGGACGTGGCTAGGGTGAAGGATGCTGGAGGCATTGAACTGGATCCCCTGCGCACAATGACCGGGACCGCCTCGGAGAATGGCTACTTACGATGACGGAGTTCCCCAATTAGATTGACTCATGGAATAGGCGAAGCAAGGGAAAGGTTTTGGTCGACCACCCTCTGCCGGCACACCAAGGAAGTGTGTAACGTACGGCGCTAAGAGTCGGTCGGCGCGTGTGGGTAAAGTTGTACACCCCTACAGGGTAAATCTTTTCGAAAATCCATGTCCACGGTTACGGACGACTTGGTGATGGATTATGTGATCATAGACAACATGAACCTAATCGTAAAACTTGATGTCGATGCGTGATAAGGATCCCTTCTCAGGGTGTCGAGGGGGTGATCCTAGGTGATAGGTTCAGCATATGATGAAGATTCGGTGGATTCAATATGATGATCAGTAGAGCTAGTGATATCGCTCTCTTATCCCCTTTTAAAATGATCTGAGTAGACGAGCTTCTGCTCCCTCTTGTTTTTCAAAGGAAAACTGGCTTTCTGCAAAATAAGCTCCACATAAAGCCTCGCATACCAGCTTTGCTAAAAGGTTGTACTAAGTCTTGCTGAGTCCCTGTACTCAGCTTTGCATGCTTTGTTTCAGACGAAGTCGCTCCAACAAATGAAGGTTTCTAGGTCGACACCGACGAGTAGCTTGGGATTCCTAGGTGGCAGCCTGGAATCTATGGGCTGGGACGTCGCCGTTATGCTCCTGGCCTCTTAGGCCTTTTGCTATCTTGCTATTTAGAATAGCATAACTTCGCTTCCATTGATTGATGAAATGTCAGGTCAGTGACCTCTGCTTGTAATACTTTGGTTTTTCGCTTAGTTATGAGCTTGTATTACTCTTTGTGTCGTAGAGTCACTGTTGTGTTACCGATTCTCACCCTGTAGGCCCTAGAGATCTAGGTTAGGCTTATGCTAGATGTGAGATCTGGGTTTATCTAGCCACGACCTCCGGGGGCCCCGACACTAACATGTGGGACCCATCTTGTAGCAGCGGAGATTGACATATGGGACCTATTTGCTGCAGCATCCGCAACGTTAAAAAGGCGGCAGGGGATAGAAAGAAAAGGTCCATTTTCTAGAAATCAGGGGGACACAAATAATCCATGAAAGAAAATGTATATTGTACAAGGAGGATGACATATAGGTTCCATTTTGCAGGAGCGACCTCATCATTTCAAAGGCGACAGGGGATCGAAAGAAAAAGGCAATTAGCTCGAAATCAGGGTTTAAAAATAAATCCAAGAAAGGAAAGGTTTATCGTTCACAGAGGCTGACATGTGGGACCCATGAACTAGTAGTGTCCTCAATGTTTCAAATGTGGCAGTGGATCGAAAGAAAAAGGCAGATAGCCAGAAACTAGGGGTCAAAAATAAATCCAACAAAGGAAAGTTTAATTGTTCATAGAGGTTGACATGTGGGACCCATGAGCAAGCAACGTCCTCAACGTTTCAAAGGCGGAAGGAGATCCAAAGAAAAAGGTAAATAGGCAGAAATTATGGGTCAAAAATAAATTCAAAAAAGGAAAGGTTTATTGTTCATAGAGGCTGACATGTGGGACCCATGAGCCAGCAGCATCCTTAAAATTTCAAATGCGACAGGGGATCGAAAGAAAAAATAAATAGCCAAAAATCAGTTGGTCAAAAAAATCCAAGAAAAGAAACATTTATCGTTCTGAGAGGATGACATGCGGGACCCACGAGATAGAAGCATCCTCAACGTTTCCAAGGCGGCACGGGATCCAGAAAAAGGCAAATAGCTTGAAAATTAGGGGTCAAAATAACTCCAAGAAAGAAAAGGTTTATTGTTCATAGAGGCTGACATGTGGACCCATGAGCCAGCAGTGTCCTCAACGTTTCAAAGGTGACAGAGGATCAAAAGAAAAAGGAAGTAGCCAAAAATTAGGGGTCAAAAATAACTCCAAGAAAAAAACATTTATTATACATAGAAGATGACATGTGGGATCCATGAGCCAGCAGCGTCCTCAACGTTTCAAATGCGGCACAGGATCGAAAGAAAAAAGGCAAGTGACCCAAAAAATCCAAGAAAAAAAACATTTATCCTTCAGAGAGGATGACATGCGGGACCCATGAGGCCGCAGTATCTTCAACGTTTCCAAGGCGGCAGGGGATCAAAAGAAAAAGAAATAGCCAAAACTTAGAGGGTGAAAAAAAATCCAAGAATAGAAACTTTTATTGTACATAGAGGATGACATACGGGTCCAATGAGCCAGCAACTTCCTCAAACTTGCAAAGGCGGCATGAGATCGAAAGAAAAGGTGACCAAAAATAAGGGGGTCAAAAAAATCCAAGAAAAGAAAGTTAATTATACATAGAGGATGACATGCCGGTCCGATGAGCCAACATCTTCCTCAACGTTTCAAAGGCGGCAAGAGATCGAAAGGAAAATGCAAGTGACAAAATATCATGAGCCAAAACTAATCGAAGAAAAGAAACTTTATTGTACATAGAGGATGACATGTGGGTCCCATGAGCCACCAGCTTCCTCAATGTTTCAAAGGCGGCATGAGATCAAAAGAAAAAGGAAGTAGCCAGAAATTAGGGGTAAAAATAACTCCAAGAAAGGAAACTTTTATTGTACATAGAGGATTATGTATGGGTCCTATTTTGCAGCATCGGTCTCAACGTTTTCAAGGCGTCGCGGGATCGAAAGAGAAAGGGAAATGATTGATACGTTGCAAATGTATCTTTAATTTTTGATGCTTCATGCTTGTTTTACACCAGTTTATATATGTTTTGTTTACACTTCGTGGCACTTTTATGCATTTTTTGGAACTAACCTATTAACAAGATGAAACAGTGCCAGTTCCTGTTTTCTGCTATTTTTGTATTTCAGAAAAGTTGTACAGGGAATAATCTCGGAATTGGACGAAACAAAAGCCGAAGTTCCTATTTTACCGTCACGAAGACGGAGTCCGAGGGGGAGACTGAGAAGACCCAGGAGGTGGCCACACCACCCCCTGGCCGCGCCTAGGTATGGTGTGGGCCCCTTAGATGCCCACCGACCTCGCCCTTTCGCCTATAAATTCACATCCTCGGGAAAAACCTAAACACCCGAGGCTCCATCCACGAAAAGTTATGTAGCCTCAGCCATCGTCGACCCTAGTTTGGGAGGGTTCTGAAGCTCTTCTCGGCACACTTCCGGAGAGGGAGATCATCACCAGAGGCCTCTTCGTCACCATGCCTGCCTCCGAAGTGATGCGTGAGTAGTTCATCTCTGGACTACGGGTCCATAGTAGTAGCTAGATGGTTGTCTTCTCCTACATATGCTTCATGTTTAGATCTTGTGATCTGCCTATCATGATCAAGATCATCTTTATGTAATGCTACATGTTGTGTTCGCTGGGATCCGATGAATATTGAATACTATGGTTGAGTTGATTATAGACCTATTTATATGTTATTTTGTGATCTTGCATGCTCTCCGTTGCTAGTAGATGCTCTGGCCAAGTATGTGCTTGTGACTCCAAGAGGGAGTATTTATGCTCGATAGTGGGTTCATGCCTCTAGTAATCTGGGAGAGTGACAGTAACTCCTAAGGTTGTAGATGTGTTGTTGCTACTGGGGAGAAAACAACAATGCTTTATCCAAGGATAATTCTATTGTTTACTTTACACACTTTACTTAATGCAATAATTTGTTGCTTGCAACTTAATACCCAAATTTGTTTGGATGATATCCTGAGGGTGGATTATTAGTCATAGATGCAGTTGGATTACGGTCGATGAATCTTGTTGTAATGCCCAAATGAATCTCATAGTAATCATCTTGTCATGTATGGTCTTTATTCTATCAATTGTTGATGTCTACGCACGCTTCTATTCTTGTAGATAGTGTTGGGCCTCCAAGTGCAGACGTTTGGAGAATAGCAGCAAGTTTCCCTTAAGTGAATCACCCAAGGTTATCGAACTTAGGGAGGTAGAGGTCAAAGATATCCCTCTCAAGCAACCCTGCAATTACGATACAAGAAATATCTTGTGTCCCCAACACACCCAATACACTTGTCAGGTGTATAGGGGCACTTGTTAGGCGAAGAGATAGTGAAATACAAGTACTATGGATGATTATAAGTGGTAATTGCAATCTGAAATAAAGATGGCAGCAAGCAAACATGTAGCAGAACTTGTTGTAAACGGTGTTTCAATGCTTAGAAACAATGCCTAGGGATCATACTTTCACTAGTGGACACTCTCAACAATGATATCATAATTGAATACATAAATATCATCTCTTCACTATGCTACTCTAAACCACTCTCCGGTTGGATAACGAACACCAATTCACCGCGTAGGGCTACAAAAGCACTCCTTAAAGTCGCGTTCCAAATCTAGGGACACCCCGCTCTGTCACTTTGAGCATCCAAAGATAGTACTAACAAACACCACAATTTATAAGTATTTCTGTAAAGTTTAGTCTAAGAGACACACACGGTGTGCACACTGTCACCTTCACACCGTGGGACAAGGTGTCTCCGGAGATCACATAATTAAATCACTTGAGTAGCATAATAGATGAAGAATAACATCTACTTATTCAACTAGATTACAAAGCTCATGATCACATAAAGATCATACCATGGGGGAGAGAGATAGACCACATAGCTACCGGGAAAGCCCTCAGCCTCAGGGGAGAACTACTTCCTCCTCATCATAGGAGTCAGCAACAGCGATGAAGATGGCGGTGGAGTCGATGGAGATGGCTCCGGGGGCAATTCCCCATACCGACAGGGTGTCGGAACAGAGACTTCTGTCCCCTGAAACTTGTCTTCAATGGCGGCAAAGCTACAGAACTTTTCGTGGACGGAGGTTGGTTGATTTAGGGTTTCGCATCGGGAGGCAACTTATAGGCGGAAGGGCGAGGTCGGTGGGCGCCCGAGGGGCTCACACCATGCCTAGGCATGGCTAGGGGTTCGGCCGCGCCTAGGGGTGGTGTGGCCACCTCCTGGCTCTTCTTCGTCTCTAGTTTGGACTCCGTCTTCGTGTCGGGAAAAATAGGGTTTGACTTTTGTTTCGTCCAATTCCGAGAATATTTCCTATACAACTTTTCTGAAATACAAAAATAACAGAAAACAAGATCTGGCACTGTGGCATCTTGTCAATAGGTTAGTTCCATAAAATGCATAAAAATGCCATGACATTTAAACAAAATATATAGAAATTGGTGTAAAACAAGCATGGAGAATCAAAAATTACACATACGTTTGCAACGTATCAGCATCCCCAAGTTTAACTCCTGCTCGTCCTTGAGTAGGTAAGTGATAACAAAAATAATTTTTGAGTTGACATGCAGCCAACACAATCTTGATCAGGTTATTGTAAAAGCATTGTGAGCTGGGATCAAAGTATTCTAAACATAGGCATGATAGATATAATTCTAACAATAGAACTTAGCAACTATGTTACAACATGAAAAGTAACTCAAACAAATGATCATGAATAATAATGCACTGAAAGCAATCGTTTGTTTTGTAGCATAGAGAAAACATAGCAAAGTGGTATTTAGCTTGTCCTTCATGGAATAGCAAAAAATAAATGTCAGGACACCTTTAAAGTTTAAATGATGACTAGATACAAATTTGAGAACAAGCAATAACATAATCATAAATCAATCAATAAATTTTGGGACTATGCACATTATACTCAAAATGACAACTATGCTCTCTTAATTGGTGCATAAAGTTAGAAGATGAAGACTCAACATAAAAGTAAAAGAAAGACCCTGCGCAGAGGGAAGCAAGATTACTCATGTGCTAGAGCATTTTATTTTGAATAAACTAGATGCGTTGAAAATATATTTTCAGAGGTATGAATGTCTATGTCAACAAATGACATCAAATGATCCATCATCCTTTCATTTTTAATATGCTTCAAGAGCGGCTCCCATTGAGAGAACAATAAAGTTCCTCTTATTCTTTGTTTGAACAACCTAAGCTAATGATTTCTCAAGTACATAGTGTTAGGAGATTTGGATTATGCGTTTAATTTATATTTTAGTGGGTCGGGCACCCACGCTTGCTCTTTTTGCAATATTACGGACTAGGACATTATGCATGCTAGTCAAGGTGTGAAGCCAAAATAAACATGAAAGAGACAATAAAGCATTCAAAACTTCCTCATGAGCTAAAACAAGTAATAATTTTTGAAGGTTTAAAGGTTGCACATAAGCAATTCACTTTGGAGTGGCGGTGAAATACCACATATAGGTAGGTACGGTGAACACAATTGGCAAACTTTGGTTTCTTAGGAGTTGGATGCACGAGTAGAGCTCATACTCAGTACACGCGAAGGCTAGCAAAAGACTGGGAGCGACCAACTAAGAGAGCAATAATGGCCATAATCATGCATAGAGACAAAACATTATTATCAAAGCATAAAGTGATATGACAAGTCAAAAACTAAATGATCATAGAGACTTTAGGTGACTGGTTTGTAGTCATAACATGATCATAGAGGCTTTAGGTGACTGGTTTGTAGTCATAACATGTGGGCCCCACTTTTCCCAATGTGTGTCAAACTACATAAATTTGAGGTTTAGTGCATATTACAATATATATGCAGTAGAATGACAGAGTTTTGCTACCAATTTGTAAAGTGGTAGTTTTTCAAACATTTGGCATAAATGTGATAGTTTTATGGTATCAACACCAAATCTACCAGGCATGGAGGCTGCTTAGTTTGCTCTCTAACTAACTTCAGCGAGATGTACATGCGACTTTGGACATTAAGCCTTTCCAGGCATACCATGTGAATCCCTCACTGAAAGAAGCCCGTAGTTTTGTGTTGATGATTCACTTTTCTGAACGTATGGTTGTGTTCGACATACTGTGAGGTTTATCTCTCGTTTAAGAAGAAACAAAAATTCATGATCTTATAAAATAGCAAACAATAGTAGCTGATAAAACCATATTTCCATCAAGTTTTGGTCGGCTGTGGTGATTATCATATCTGCACATGAAGTCTTGTTTTTGGTGTTTAAAAACTTGTAAGTGTATGTTTAAATGTTTAGATGGTTTATTGAAGCTCAGGAGACAAAGGCAATTACTGACAATGCAAGGTCCAACTACATATCGGATCGGTTTGAGCACAAGTCGAACTGGCATGGAAGTAAAAAAAAAGTTATGTCTTTTGTCGTCAGGATGAGAAAATAAAATATGTATTCTTTCAATGCCAGTTTGTAAAATCTATATGTCATTCAAATAGATTTTACCTTATACCCGCCACGTAGCGTTGCTAAATTTTTCATAAATTATCTTAATATAGTGGATCATATGTTAAAAGACTTATTAGCTAGGCTAGGATCGCTTGCCGTTATTTGGTCACTTTGGATATGTAGAAATGACAAGGTGATAAACGACAAAAAATCATTTCTTATGCAGGTTATCTACCGATGCACCACTTCGCTTCGTTTATGGTTGTATCTTCACCATATGGAGAACCTTGACCTCTTTACGAATGTGTCTACAAAGTTGGAGGACACGGCGAGGGACTTTATTATCTAACATGGGTGACAGCATAATTTCAGGATTGGTCCTCGGCCGCCCATGTTGATTTCGTGTAACGAGCTTTTTATTTTATGTATTTGCACTGGATGTTGAGCGGCTATGTACAACTTAATTATGCAGAAACCGGTGTAATATTTAAACATTTGCCCTTATATCAAAGGAAAATGTTCAGGCGATTTATTGGAGCTCATGATCCAAAGGAAATTTGATGTGCATCTGTGTTGTGCACAATCGGGGGCGAAGCGTGGTGGTCCGGAGATTCCGGTCTTGGAGGGCGAACATTCTGATCTGGTGGTTCGGAGACTCCGGTGTGGAGCGTAGGAGATTCTGGACTGCTTCCTCAACAACTTCTTCTTCCTTCTTCTCTTCCATGCTTTTGTTGACGCACATGATGCAACGAAGACCGTAGGTCAGGCTGTATCACAGTTATGACAACGCAAAGTACAAATCGTGTTAACGAAAGCTCGACTACCAGATCGGTTTGAGCACAAGTCCAACCTAAGTACCTAACCTGCTTGGCACCTATGTTGGGGAAGTGAGCCTAGCTCAATTGGTTGGGAGAGAGGATGTACAAATTTGATGTGCATCTGTGTTGTGCACAATCAGGGGCGAAGCGTGGTGGTCCGGAGATTCTGGTCTTGGAGGGCGAACATTCTGATCTGGTGGTCCGGAGACTCCGGTGTGGAGCGTAGGAGATTCTGGACTGGCTTCCTCAACAACTTCTTCTTCCTTCTTCTCTTCCATGCTTTTGTTGACGCACATGATGCAACGAAGACCGCAGGTCAGGCTGTATCACAGTTATGACAACGCAAAGTACAAATCGTGTTAACGAAAGCTCGACTACCAGATCGGTTTGAGCACAAGTCCAACCTAAGTACCTAACCTGCTTGGCACCTATGTTGGGGAAGTGAGCCTAGCTCAATTGGTTGGGAGAGAGGATGTACAAATCCAACACCTTAGTTCAAATCCTCACGGATGCGAATTTAGGTTCCTACTTATACTTGAGGCCCAGACTAAACCTGGTACTCGTGCAATTTATCTTAAGGACTATGCTTTAATCTTTACCAAGATTAAAAATCTTAGTACTCATGCTTAATGGATGTGTGCATCCCTAGTTGGTGCAGATGCCGGGAATTGAAATTCTACCCATTTTTAAGGGGAAGTGAGCCTAACTCAACTAGTTGGGAGAGTGGATGTACAAACCCAACACCTGAGTTCAAATTCTCACGGATACGAATTTAGGTTCCTATTTGTACTTGAGCCACATGCTAGACCGGAATTTATCTTGAGGACTATGCTTTAATCTTTACCAAGATTAAAAATCTTAGTAGTCATGCTAAATGTCGGTGTGCTTCCCTAGTTGGTGCAGAGGTCGGAAAGTGAAATTCTCTCCATTTTTAAGGGGAAGTAGCTAAACTGGTTGGGAGAGTTGATGTACAAACCTAGCACCTGAGTTTAAATCCTCACGGATGCGAATTTAGGTTTATGTTTATACTTGAGGCCCAGGCTAGACCTGGTACTCATGCAATTTGTCTTGAGGACTATGCTTTAATCTTTACCAGATTAAAAATCTTAGTACTCATGCTTAATGGCTGTGTGCATTCCTAGTTGGTGCAGAGGCTGGGAAGTGAATTCTCCCATTTAAAAAAAGAAACTTATTCATTCTCTCGTACAAGATGAGGGCACGATCGAAGGGCATGAGCATCTCAACTCATATATTACCAGCTACTATAAAGGTCTGTTTGGTGAACATGTGGAATGTAATATATCCATGGATGAATCCAGGATTGACGACATCCCTCAGGTTTCACAGTTTTAAAACGGTTTTCTTACTGCCCCTTATTCAGAGGAGGAAATGAAGAAAGCGGTTTTCCAAATGGAACATAATAAATCTCCCGGTCCAAATGGCTTCCCTGCTTAGTTCTATCAGATCTTCTAGGATATTATAAGTCGGACCTCATGAAACTTTTCAATGCACTCCATGTTGGCTAGCTTGAGATTTTGTTGTCTCAACTTTTGTGAAATCATTCTGCTACCTAAGGTTAATGAAGTAGAATGAATTCAACAATACAAGCCAATATGCCTCCTTAATGTTTGTTTTAAAATCTTTAGTGAAGTTGCTACAATAAGGCCTAATTCTGATCAGGTAGTATGTCCTACTCAAACGAATTTTATGCAAGGAAGACATATTCTAGATGGAGTTGTCACCTTGCATGAAACCATTCATGAGTTACATCGTAAGAAGGTGAATGGTGTAATATTAAATATTGACTTTGAAAAAACTTACGATGAAGTTAAGTGGTATTTCTTCCAGTAGACACTCAGGATGAAAGGTTTTTCAAATGAGTGGCGAGCTCTTATCTATAACTTTACTTTCTGAGTATGTGTTGCAATGAAAGTCAATGATGACGTTGGTAATTACTTCCAGACAAAGAAAGGTTTACGGCAAGGCGACCCATTATCGTCCATGTTTTTTAACATTGTGGCTAATATGCTAGCTATTATTATAGAGCGTGCTAAGGCCGATGGGCGAATTGAAGGGGTGGTCCTACATCTTGTTGATGGCGGACTTTCCATTCTTCAGTATGCCGATGATACGATTATGTTTATGGAACATGACCTTGAGAAAGCAAGAAATCTGAAGTTAATATTGTCAGCTTTCGAGCAATTATCGGGATTGAAAATTAACTTTCATAAAAGTGAATTGTTTTGCTTCGGCGAGGCCAATGACAACGCCAACCTATATGCTGAGCTTTTTGACTGTGGGATTGGTCAGTTTCCTATTAGCTATCTAGGCATTCCGATCCATTTTCGAAGGCTTACGAAATGTTGAGTGGAAGCAAGTCGAGGAGCGGCTTCAGAAGTGTCTTAGCAGTTGGAAATGCAAATTGCTATATATTCCTGGGTGGAAGATTGGTTCTAATCAACTCAATATTAACCAACATTGTACTGTATATGATATCCTTCTTCCAGCTGCATAAAGGAGTCTTGCATCGGTTAGATTTTTCTGATTAAGTTTTTTTTGGCAAGGGGATAGCGAGAAAAAAAGAAATACCGGCTAACCAAATGGAGTGTTGTCTGCCGGCCATAGACAATACTTAGGAGAAAGTATGTTGGCTCACATGGGATTTCTCAGGTTTTTCAGAAACCTCGGACTCTCACTTTTGGGCTGGCTTGATGGCAACGAAGAAGCATTTCTCCCCATTTGCCTCTTTCTCTATTAAGGATGGATCCGAGATTAGTTTCTGTGAGGACAAATGGTTGGGTAATACCTCACTCCGAGAACAATATCTACCTTTATATAATATTATGCGTCACAAGGGTGATACGTTAGCTAAGGTGGTGGAATGTAACCCACCTAATGTGACGTTCAGGAGAGATCTTGTCGGCCCCGGCTTACGGCATGGAACAAATTGCCACATCGGTTGGCTTTCGTCGAATTGTCACATGGGGCATACGAGTTTCGTTAGAGCCTAACAGCGAATGGAAAATTTACTGTTGATTCCTTGTATAAAGTGTTGATTCCTTGTATAAAGTGTTGATTCAGCCTTTACAACCGGTAATTAATACTTTTTTTTTTTTGGAAGATGAAGATACCGTTGAAGACAAAGGTTTTTGCATGGTACCTTCGTCGTGGCGTTATCTAAAACGCAATTGACATGGAAGTAAGAAGTGTGTATTTTGTCATCACGATGAGATAATTAAGCGCTTATTCATCTAATGCCACTTTGCAAGATCTATATGGTCAATCATCCAAATAGATTCTACTTTATACCCACCATGAAGTGTTGCCAATATTTTTGGTAATTGGCTTAATGGAGTGAATCATAGGTTTAAGATACTTATTCGGGTGGGAGCGCTTGCCGTCGCTTTGGATATGTAGAATGATAAAGTGTTTAATGATATAAATTATTCTCTTATGCGGTTTATCTACTGATTGTTCCGTTCATGGTTGTCTCTTCACCGTATGGAGAACAGAGACCTATTTACGGAGGTGTCTACATAGTTGGAGGATACGGCGAGGGAGATTATTACCCAACATGGGTGCCAGCATAACCTCATGATTGGCCCGTCGCCACCTTAGGGGTCACTGCATCATGTTGTTCATGTATCGAGACATTTTTTATACTCTTGGTTACTTGGATTTTGTGTGGCTGTATGCATCTTAGTTATACATATGCCGGATATAATGCTTAAATTTTATGAGTAATAAAATGCCCTTTATATTAAAAAAAGACCTTGGCACCTATGTTCAGGTCAGGTCAGGACTCAGGTGTGCCATCCGATGTCCGCTAGGTTCGCTGTGTGCTGACACCTGAGAAACATTGTTAGCTTGAGATTATGAACGAGGCGCAGCTACGTCAGGAGAATCAACATCCATCTGCCCATCAAATCGCCTAACGTTTCGTGTCTTATAAACCTTGTCACACTGTTGCTCACATAATCCCGTAGATGTTCTCTCATGGGCTCATGGCTAGCCGTGAAAGGTTCTATGGCCGGCCAGACACACGCACTGATAGATTTGCTCTTGTGGCTGCTTTGTTTTCAGACAAAAGATGATCTTCAAGGACATTCTTCTACAAGAAGGCCAACCATTACTCTACTCGCGAAGCACTAATCATTAGTAGTTGCAGTCTCCTGCTATTTTATTTTGCACACCCTTGCATCAGCTGCATGAGATATTTTCGTGGCTTTGGTACAGGACACAAGGACAGTACCTGAACAATAGTGCCAGATAGCTATCAAAAACTCCAAACTATTGTTCCTACTAAATATGAACAGATTCGGATTAGTATACACTATGGGCCTCCCTGGAGCACTTTACACATGGCTCTTAATTTTATTCAGGGTGTTGTCATGCTCTCTTTTATATGAAAACGAGGTGTTGTCATGCTCATACATAACTTGCGTGTAAATATTATCGCATTAGCCAATACACAACAGCCAGAAGCCAAGGGAGGTCGCTGCCAAGGATTAAACCAAGTTATCTTGGGAGAATCATCTACCAGCTGACTAAAACTAGCCTCCCCCGACCGGAAAGAATCGACAGTAACACTTGTTTTCTGGGCAAAGAAACTTTCAGAGCTCAGATGACACCGAACGCGTGAGTTATTACAGTTAGACGACGAAGGCGCGATCAATCAGTCTGCCGGTAATTTCGTCTCTTCCCTTGTCCGAACGGGAAGCAAGTGGATCTAGTGGCCGTGTGTACACAGAGCGATTAAGGAACGGCGAACCTGGCGCTCGATCGCCGTTGGCCGGGACGATGGCTAGCGGATGCGTGTGGCGTTGGGAATGGCGTCACCGGCCGGTCGATGTGAGCCATGATTTGATTCGCGAGACGAGGGTTTGTGGCCTAGCTTGTAGAATGGTGTCATTTGCATTTGGTTGATTCGGAGAATGGGTGCCTTGATCCCGTTTGTTTGTAGGGTTGCTGTGCAGGCCTGGACATAGAGTCATAGCCTCAAGGGATCACGAGGCCATCGAGGTCGCTGGTGTGTGTAAGTGTGTGGTCGATATCTAGTGAAGGTTTGGAAGATTCATGTGTGAGAGTGACTATCTATTTTTCTTTTGCCTACTTACGCTTGTCTTGTACACTACACTTGTTGTCTTGTTGGCCTTGTTCACTGCCCGGATGGAGTCGAGGAAACAAATTGAGATCTTATTTTACCAAAACAGTCCAACTTTGATACTCCATCCGTTCTAAATTAGTTGTTACAGTTTTTTTTTCTTTCTTTCAAAATGAGGTATCTACACACGTTTTAGTGCATAGGGTCTCTCATTTTCAAAGAAAAAAGCAGCCACAACTAATTTGGAACGGAGTGAGTAATTTGGGGATATTTAGTTTCCGGCCACACTTCCAAGCCTAAGTTTGGCAAGTGTGGTAGCCACAAAAGTGTGGTTGAGAATTTAGAAGCCACAAAGTACGATAAAAGTTGGCAAGGAATTCACTCATTGTGGGCCATATAGATAGTAAAGCATGGCTGCTCTAAAATGTGGCAAAAACCAAGCACATGCCAAATTGCAAAACTTCGGCTTGGCAAAGTGTGGTTGGGAACCAAACACCCTATAACAACTTACATCATATTAAAACTCAAACACACACGAACAATCATCACTCATAAAACTAGAAGTGCACCAAAGATCTTCAAAGTCATCGTCTCTACCTCCTCTTTTTGCGTACCACCCGGAGACGAATGCCATAGTTTCTACAAGGTCACTAGAGTCGCCTGCCCAAATAGGTGATAACCTAAGATCATTGAACACATTGTGACTAAAGACACACCCATGCAACGCAGATCACGAAAACTTTGATTCCTACCCGTATTTTTTAGAGGAACTTCATGAGCACAAAGAGAAAAAAGAGTACCAACGGCCGAACAAAACTTGACACTACTATTCAGACACCACAACAAGACTGGTCAAAGAACTAGACAACAAATCTCCAAATCTAGAAAAGACAATCTCCGGGATGAAAACACAAAATGGCTCCTCTTAGTCGAGTTGGGCCATATGTTTGGGGTACGTAACTAGCTTGCAGGGTTGGGGATGATGGGGTAACAAAAAAGGATTTGGGTCCACCATTTCCGAGTGTCTACGTGGGCCATCTATGAAGGGATAGCTCAAGGATTACTCCTTGATCGGTGGGGTGGGGTGGGAGTGGCGGTGCAAGTTTGACCTTACTAAGCTACGCTAATGACAGAACTAGGATAGAACCATGAAACTCTTAATCTAGATGATTATACATCATGAAGAATGTATTTTTTTGCCAAAAAAAAAACACTATTTTTTAAAAGCAAACTAAACTTGCAGATGTGGATGGTAGAATGGAGTTTCCTGCCTTCTGGAGCTAGATCGTCCACAGGAGAGGAGACGAGGTTGGCATATGCCAAGGACAATGGAAGAAACAGGCTTTCATGGTGGCTATATTTTCTTCTACCTCTATGTTTTCTTTGCTCTTAAAAATGGAAGATGAGACTTTTTTTTAGGGAGCATATGAGACCTGTAAAAGCAGTAATCTTAGACATTAAGAGCAGATCTGGTTTGAGCTGGGTTGGGCCCATACCACGAGTAGCAAGAGGCTGGGCCAGTTGGGCTGCCTTGCTGCGAGAGAGCGGCGTGGCAGCCGGAGGCGCCGTGCCCCTCCGCGGCTGCTGCGAGACGGGAACAGCGCCGTCGTCGTCACCCGTCAGAAAATCAGAAGCCAAACCCATCTCCCCCCTCATCCGCCACGATGCTCGCCACCGCCTCCCCGCGCCTCCACGCCGCGGCGCGCCGCCTCTCCCTGGCGGCGGCGCCCGCGGGGGCCCTGCCCGCACTACGCCTCCCGCGCAGCCGCCCCGCCCGCTACGTCTCCCTGCGCCTGCGCGCGTCCGCGTCCGCGTCCGCGGCGGCCCCGTCGGCCAAGGAGGACCTCGGGTTCGACGAGATGGCGGCCCGCACCACGCGGCGCTACTACATGCTCGGGGGCAAGGGAGGCGTCGGCAAGACGAGCTGCGCGGCGTCGCTCGCCGTGCGCTTCGCCAACAGCGGCCACCCCACCCTCGTCGTCTCCACCGACCCCGCGCACTCCCTCAGCGATTCGTTCGCACAGGTCGGTCGACTACCCCTTCCAACACTTCCAGCAAGTCCGTTCTGGGTTTGTTCTTGTGATGTGTGGTGACAATGACATTGCTATTGCCTGCTTGTCTTAGGATTTGACCGGCGGCGCTCTCGCCTCAGTGGAAGGCACCGATTCTCCACTGTTTGCGCTTGAGGTGAGTTACATTGCTATGTCTAACTGAGAAACTGGTCTATGCGACACCCCTATCTTGATAAACTGCAATGTTTTGTATTGTGACGGTGATTTAAGCACGCTCTAATCTTGCAGCCAATTGCTATCGTTAATCTACTTTCCAGTGTTTGCAATTGTGATACCCTTCTCTTCGATGCAACGTTAACAGTACGAACTCAATGGACCCATTTCAATTTTGATAACTTGAAAACTTCTATGGTTAAATTTGACAAAATATCCATATATCACATGGATTAGTTCTGTGGAATGACAAGTAGTGGAGCTCTGGTTTAATCATGTCTCCAGTTTATCCTAGAAATGTGATTGCTATGGATAGTGCTTGAATGTGGTATTTTGCAATTTCAACGCAGATAAACCCTGAGAAGTCTCGTGAAGAGTTTCGGACAATAAATCAAAAGAATGGAGGCAGTGGAGTGAAAGATTTCATGGACGGCATGGGCCTTGGGATTCTTGCTGACCAGGTACGTGGCCGTATTTCTGGTTATTTTTGTTGTGAATACATCCATAGTCCATTCTGTTCAGTCACCATTCTCTCGTTCGTAAGTAGCCTGAATTGCTTTGTCCATCTTCGGCTTTTTAATTGTGATCTTATTAAATACAGCTTGGGGAGTTGAAACTGGGGGAGCTATTGGACACACCACCACCAGGACTGGATGAGGCAATAGCAATTTCTAAGGTAAAAAGAGATGACTTTGGGCTTTATTTTGTTTCCTCGCAAAGCATATGGCCCCGGGTTCCGTCACTGAAATAACGAGCAAGAGTTCAGGTCTTCCAGCAAACAAAAAACTGAAGAAAACACATCAGACTTAAGATCCACAGACCACAGCACCAGGCACCAAGCTAGGCCCACACAATCCTTCGGAACACATATGCCTTTAAGCTTGTTGTCGCCCTAGTTCATCTGATTCTTCCAGTTCTAACCTGTGATTTCCTACCTGTATGTCACACCCCAGGTTATACAATTCCTCGAAGCACCAGAATATAGCATGTTTAGCCGCATTGTATTTGACACAGCTCCTACGGTAATGACCATATCTCTGTGAATCAAAAGTTAACTCTCGACAATCACCTTATTGTGTATGATTTGCTTCACCCATTGGCAGGGCCATACACTTCGGTTACTATCCTTGCCAGACTTCTTGGATGCATCAATTGGGAAGATCTTGAAGGTAGTTTATCTTTAGTAGTGTCCTGAGCTATCATGTTAAGTTGTAAGGACCACGCAGGCATGCTATAGATTAAATCAGCGAATTAAGAAAAAATGACTTACTTTGCATTACCCTACTTGTTTGCAATATCACTTCTGTTAGTTCGCTGGATAGATAGATTAGGAGCTAATGCATTTCTGCTGTTGTAAGCCTTCACCCATTTTGTGCTTGTTTGTGCAATTTCAGAGTTTCTGCTAATCTGTGGAATTGGAAGGGTGCATATCCTGTTGTATATTCATCTAGTCATTATGCTGTTTCAGTCTATTTATATGGTGTTCATTGAAGTCTAATTTTTTGTCAGTGGCGTTTAATTTGACCTCACAAACCTCCCGTTCACATGTCTAAATATCATGATTATTAGGTTTTTAAGAATGCATTTTGCCTATTCCATCCGGTTTCTCTGAAATTTAGGAGCAACTGGTATTTTACTGGAATGTTTCCTTCAAAACTCATTACAATAACTAGATGTTCCATCTAGCTGAGGCCTTTCATACTGATTTAGCTTTGTCTGTCATCCAGCTTAGGAGCAAAATTGCTTCAGCAACATCAGCTATTAAATCAGTTTTTGGACAAGATGTTCAACAGCAGGATGCAGTAAGTTCCTTCCGCAGTTCCTCTGGAACATATTTTTTCTTCACCAGCTAGGTGTTCAAAACTTTGAACTCATCTTCTACCTCTCAAGGCAAACAAATTGGAGCAACTCAGAGAAAGGATGGTCAAGGTGCGGGAGCTTTTTCGTGACACAGAGTCAACTGAATTTATTATAGTGACAATTCCAACGGTAAATTTAATCTCACTTCCCCCAGCCGCTTCTGTATGTATATGTCTCGTTCTAATGGTTAGCCCCTTTGTTGCTCTTGTCAGGTCATGGCGATCAGTGAATCAGGAAGGTTACATTCTTCATTGCAAAAAGAAAGTGTTCCAGTAAGAAGACTCATCGTCAACCAAGTTCTACCACCTTCATCATCAGATTGTAAATTTTGTGCTATAAAAAGAAAGGTACGACAGCCACTGTTCTGATAAATAATAATTTCAAATAATGATCTGCTTATTCTAGAAAGTAGAAACAACCAATGCACAAGGGCAACTTATGCATCTTGTTTCATGCAGGATCAAGCGCGTGCTTTGGATATGATAAAGAATGATCCAGAGTTGATGGAGTTGCATGTAATGCAAGCACCTCTTGTGGACATGGAAATCAGAGGTGTTCCTGCTCTCAAGTTTTTGGGTGATATAGTGTGGAAGTAACCTTAGTTTGCGGAAAGTAGGATAACTTCAGGGAAACTACTGGGGTGATACGATGTTAACTTTTTTACACCGTTAAACCGTCGATCCAATCCAAGAAACAGCATGAGCAGATCTGCAGAGCTACTGGATAGATTGCAGCTTAGCAGATGCACATGTACTAATCTGAGTAAATAACATCAAATCGGAGGATTTTGCTGAGCTAGCATCTGTGATTTGCTCTACTGACAGTAATATAGGATTGAAAAGGAAGGTGCTTCGATCACTTCTTATGTTCTTAAGTTGCGTAATTTGGCATGAAAGAAGTGCACGCGTCTTTGGCCTTGTTTCCGCTCCTCTGCTGATTGTGCTTCAAAGAACTTAAAACCACGCCGCGGATTGGTTTCCTGTCTGAGCAAAGCATTGGGGAATCATCGTTCTGGAACAATTGTTTTTTGTTTTATTTTCCTTATTTTAGCCTTGTGCGACCTGTAGCGAACCTTCTTCGTATGCCTGATAAATGGGGAAATAGTTTTCCCGTATTTCAAAATACAGATGAATCCCATGTTTCTCACGACAACTTGATGTGTAAAATGTACTGGTGATCGTAAACTTGACATTGGTGCGATAACTTGTAGAAGGTGAATTCGACGGCAGGGGCTTCACCTTTTCCAAAAAAAAAAAAGGTGAATTCAACGTGCTGAACTTGGACAAATGGTGTATGTTCTGTCCAGATTGGCTAACAAAAGACCTATTTGATTCAAAGAGTTTTTATACAGGAGTTTTGGATGATTAGTTTCCTTAAAAGAATCATACATTGGTTGTATGTTACTTCCTCTGTTCCAAATTAATTGACTAACATTTGTATAGATTCATATAATTGACTAATTAATTTGGAATGGATGAAGTAATATTTTCCTACACTATACTTAGAATTTTTCATCCGCTCAAACCTTCTGGAAAGAATGTAATAAAAAAAACTTTGTATAAACACAATTAATTTTAGCGACATGGATCCTGCCTTTTTTCCATTCCTATGATTTTGAAATCTTTTTTGCGAGATTATGCCAAAGGCATACCATAGCTTTATGGAAGATAGAAACTATTTACAAGAGTCGAAACCACTTTGTGAACAAAGGGATGAGCAACACACCCACCTAAACTCTAAAACTAGCTACTCAGTGCATAGTTTCTCTTTTCTCCCTCCGACACCTGTGCTAACCCAGCTACTGAGCTTCTCCAGGATGTGGTCAGTCAACACTCTTGCGTTGCCTCATGGGGATTGCATTGCCTCATGGGGTTATTGAACACTCTTGCGTTGCGTTGTTTCCAAAGCGACCAGCCAGTTAGCATCACCAGGGCTGCAGAACATCAAAGAGTTTCTGCTCCTTTTTGAAGCTCACCCTCACCGTCAGCCACCGTTCCTCAAAGTGTCAGTGCTCTCCGGGACAGCAGCAGTTATGTTCCTCAAAATGGCAGTGCTCTCCAGGATGAGCGTTTGCATCTTTTTTGCGGGGTATGACTGTATGAGCGTTTACATCCTGATGATGCACACAAACAAAAATGTTAGTGTACATGCGGATACCAATAGAGGCCAGAAGAGGCAGTGTATCGTTAGGAAAACATTGCCTTCAAACATTAATCATGTCCAAGAGCATGGTCAGCCCAACCAGTAAATGCCAATTAATCATATGTCCCTTAGGAAGCCAAATGGCCCATATATTCAGGAAGCAGGATGCACACACACCGAAGTTGCTGAATCCAACCCGCAAAGGACTGATCATGTATTTTCATCTTTGAAAGAGCCAAGTTCAACCAATGAGACAGCACCTTCAGCAAAGAGGCGATGAACTTGTGTCGTCATTACCACTTACTAGATATGTTAAGTGAAGGAAATATATCTGGTTTTCACACTGGAAAAGTACGAAGCAATGTTTGAGACATCAAAATCTCTTCATCTCTCTATCGAATTCAGTCAATTCAATAAAAACGCCTTCCAACGCCAAAGCCTCCTCTCGAATCCCAATCTTCCCCGATGATGAATTGTTAATATTTATAAATACACCTTCTTTCAGTTCTTTAAACTGCTCTGTGCAATTTTACCTTACATAATTCCTTCCTGTAATAGTGGGATGAACAATGAGTGATTATTCTTAAGGTGGAAAATCAAAGCAAAGGTGCATTTGCCTTGTGATCTACCATAAATAATGAGTAATTCCTCCCTTTAATATGTACCTGGCGATCTACCATGAAGAAACCTAGTTCATATGTAACCTTTCCAATTTCTCGGTTTCTGTTTTCCCAGATTCGACCTAAATGCACAAGGAGTTTCCAGCGATGTGTCTGCTTTGAGCCTTTGACACATATTTTAGCAGGGCTGTTGGCATTGCTGGCACAGTTGAATAGAATGAAACTAACCTGGATGAGAAAAGGCAGGATAGATCGGATGCAAATATACTGAAATCAAGAAGTATGTACGAACAGAGAGATTAGGGATATAAAATTGCCTAGTAAACTAACCAGGTCTTCATTTCCATACGAAGTGATCTTGGCCATTCACTTCGATTTCCTAGTCAGCTACTGGTAAAAACCTATGGGCACATGAGAAAAATGTGTGAGGTTTGTTTTTTCGTCTGTCTTTGTGCCCACTCACTTACTGAAAGAAGACTAAAATGATAGCCTGTACAACAGCAGCATGAGCATAGTGGTGTTTTCGCTGTCTGTCTAATCTCTGTAGTCTCTATTCGAAGACAAAGACCACAGCATACACAGTACCGATGAGTGTGTGTATATACGGTTGTATGCATGAGGGGCCTAGGAGTAAATAATTTAGTTAAATAATGAGGCAGAGAGTGTACCAATTTGAGGTATGCTGGTACTACCACATACTTATGCTCTTCTAGTTTGTTTGCAGTAAGAAATACTCAGTGATTTGTAGACTTGTAGTGCATGAGCAAACAAGTACTTGTATGTAAGTGTACTGTATATATAAATTTCATGGCGATAGCTAGCTATCTAAGTACCGACGAAAGTAAATTGCAATCAGTTCTTATACAGATGAAAATGGGAAGGTTTATAAAGATCAAATATAAAGGAAGACCACAAATAATAGGCGGATAGCTGTGAGAATGGGCATTCAGGATAAGGAGAAAGGGTAAGCGAATGTAAGCTTGGGGGATATGCATGTGACACAGATACCAGAGCACCAAAATTGGTTGGGCTTAGAAAAGGGATAACATGAAGATGCAAGTTTGACTTTTTATGTTTATTAGACGAACAACCAGATGAACTCCTTGGATGACTTGAGATAATTCATGAGTATAGTTGCTTTCATTTTCTGGGCTATACAATAAGCTTAATTTCATTGTCAAGTCATTCACAGCCACCAAAAGCTGTCAAAAACTATAACGTTATTGAATTGCCAGCCCCATGGCCAGTTTCATACAGATTTGAAGCTTAATGATTTCCATGATTTCTACGATTACATAAACTAATGTAACATACTTTCTTCAAAGTCATAGCAATACAAAATTATTCTTAGCAGCCAGGACTCATGAGTATGCAACTCCTCGTTCCTCTAATTTACTTGGGATGCCTTGACAACATCAGAGGTCAACATAAGACCCAAATAAGCTTTCGAGCTATTATTAATCAGCCTAAGATCGACACGGCTCAGGTATGCACAATCTGCTTAGTGTACAAGTAAGATGACAACCTCACCGATAACAGTGCACATTTTACTGGAATTAGGTAAAATAGTAGGAAGTATGAAACTACAAACTGGCCAATTCTAATTTAATACTTACTGTAAGACGATAAATTGGAAGGATAACTTGCATCAAATCACTTTTGCTTAACTATGAGCCATCTCACATCCTACATGTACAACCCTTAGAAGTCTACCAGAATGCTGGAACAATTTTGTAAGATGGCATACATGCATTTCTCCCACAAACTCAATTTCAACAGCTAAACCGCTGCAATCAGAGCATTACAGCAACCAATTCACACAAAAACAGGAGGGGATTGGCCGAGGGAGGGAAGGGGAGTACCTTGTGCGACTGCCCGTCTGTGTGGAGCTCCTTGCCACATGCCCCCACCCTGAGCACGTACAGTGCCATGTCCCTGCAGGGACCATGGAGACGACGGGAGCATGGGGACCTATCAGATCGACCAGGGAAAAAAATGGAGAAATCACAGGAGGAAAAACGACAACTTTAAACAGGAAGAATATAAATCAGGAAAGCAAATGAAGAGCATCACCTGATGCAATGTAGGAACCTGCAAAATCAGGGTACAGCAGAGATGGCGGACGCGGCGGACACGGAGCACAGCCTAGCGAGACGCCCGCATTCAACTCAAGCAGATGTGGAACAGAGAAGCAGAGGAAGACACGACAGGTCAGGTCCCCGATGCCGCTTCAGACCGCCGGAGCAGATCATCCGCGTCCTGGTACCGCTCGAAGCCGCCAGAGCAGATTCTCCACGTCCTGGTGCTGCTCGACCACCTACAGGCGATGGGGGAAGCGTACAGATCGGGGCGTGCTGGAGTAAACTGGGAGCACATTGCTGGATCTACAGACCTCCTCGCTTCTCAGCTCGAACCACACCCAAGTGGCCAAATGAGACACGGTAACACAGGTACCACAGCCAAAGCTGCTGAGGGAGCAGGGCGCGAGCTAGTGCATGAATCGCTGAGGTGGTGCAGAAGCTCAGGGAGGACCATGGAGGCGCCCTGATCGCCGATGGAGACAGCTAGGCCAGGCATCAAGCACCCTGGCAGTGGTGCCTCTGCCAGGGCAACCCAAACAATAGGGAAGTGGAGGTGACATGAACGCGATGAAGGCGGTGTGAATGCGAAGAAGGTACCAGCCACGAACAGGTTTTCCCCGCATGCAAACGGCATGTTGATGCATACGCAAACTCATCGCGGCGAATCCCACAGACATAGGGCCCCAACAACGGTAAACAAGGGAAGCAGCCAGAGCTCTTTATTTCTAGGGAGTGTAGGGTTTCGAAGGATAACCAGGATAGTAAATCTCAAACACATATTACATTATTATATAGACCAAGAATACAGACTCGTCACTCCAATATCAAAAGACTATGCAACCATGAAAATGTTGCGACAACGTGGGATGAGCATATTACAAGCTTGTGTTACTAAGAAACTAAACTCGTAGCTTGGAGAATAAATGCAATCCACTATGTAATAGTCTTAGTAAGTTCTGTGAAGGCTTGATCCTTGCTATGTCTAGTTAGTTACGAGGAATTCCGTTTCAAGGGGGAGCACATGTCCCCACCACCATTTACAAAAAAAACATACAGTACTATATAATTATGTAAAATGCAAAATATTATATTAAATTCGTTCCTGATATCAACATAGAGAATAAGAAGTGGACAGACTTAATACAAACTGCATATATAAGTTTGGCTGGTTGTCTTTTTTATTCATGATATCACGGACAAATCTGATGCTGCAAATTAGCATGTTTACAAAATTCTATCTGCACTAGTACATCCATGAAGTTGTTACTATTTTTGAACTTTATATCATCAATTTCTAATGGGAATGCGGGCTCCAGTACAAACAATTGTCCATGCAAAATGCTATAGGCTTAAATAGCCGATAAAGAGCGTAACAAATTAATCAATACATCCTTGCAAAAATTTCATCCTTCTGATGTCATCAAGGCTTAAATCAAACAGGAGGACAAAAGGTGATGCACAGGGAGAAAATATTACCATCCTTTAGAAAGCCTTCTCTTTTCATGAGCAAAAGCTGGGAACTGGTGAACGTCGCCTGAAAGCAATTCACAATTAAGTCTTGACCAGAAGGTGCCAATAACGCCATGGATGCAAATTCATGTGTGCTGTGAAACAATACCTGAGAAGCATCACTTGCCAAGAGAAATGAGACTTGTACGCAATGGACATAGGCACAGTGCTTTCCGCAGGCCAACGCAGCACGCATGGATCAGTTTGAAACACATCTTGTTCAGTAGTCCATCTTCTAGCACCTACCTCGAGGAGACTATTTATAAATACATGTCTGCCTCTTTGTGTTATCACCTCCATGCTTTATTGTGCGATCTCAATATCGAGTTCATTCATGAACTGTGGTTTACATGAAAGAGCATAGTGGCCCTATCCTATGACTACTGGTTTTGATCTATGAGTACCTCTACTATGTCAAGATCACTACAATTACTGACATTCCTCATTTGTTCTGATAGTTCATCCAAAATCTCATAGATCTCTGGTGCTAGAGGGTTTGATCTATCTCCAACCAAAAAGGGGGTGAACCCATTGCCAAGATCAGCCCATGCCAACCCAGGTGCTTTTGTGACACCTAAGTCACGCATCAGTTTCCTGACTGTTGCTAGCTCATCCCAGCAACCCGCAGCTGCATACATGTTAGCAATAAGAACATAGTGACCGGCATTCTGTGTCCTCATCTCCAACAGCCTCGTAGCTGCCCTTTCACCAACTTTTATGTTGCCTCTCTCGTGACAAGCCCCGACTAATGCTGCCCACATCGTGGATGTTGTAGGGAGAGAGCTGTCATTGAGCATTCCTTCTGCCTTCTCTATTAGTCCAGAACGCGCATATAAATCAACCATGCAAGAATAATGCTCCATCTGAGGCTTTATACCATATGAACTGGTCATCTTATCGAAAAGCTCTTCTCCTTCGGTCACAAGTCCAGAGTGGCTACACGCAGTGAGTACAGTAACCATGCTTATGTGATCGGGCCTGATCCCGCAATCAACCATCTGGTAAAAAATCCGCAGCGCAACTGATCCTTTCCCCTGCATCCCGTACCCTGCTATCATCGAAGTGTAGGATATCATATCACGGTCATCCATGGTATCAAAGACATTTTGTGCCACCAAGAGCCTCCCTGATTTGGAGTACATATCAATAAGAGAGTTCCACAACAAGCGGTAGCCTTTGAAACCATGCTTGACGATGTGGGTGTGGAGCTCCTGGCCATGCTGCAGATTCGCAACACGGGCGCAGAGGGCTAGATACGTGACGACAGTAACATAGTTAGGCTGTACACCCCCGCATACCATCTCGCGGAAAAGCTTGGAAGCCTCTTCCGCATCATCGGACAACGCAAAGCTGGCTATCATTGTGTTCCATGTCACCACGCCTTTGCAACCCAGCAGCATTTTGAACAGCCTGCGAGCAGAGTCCATCTGCTTGCACCTGGCATACATGGTGATGAGCGCGTTGCCTACGCTCTCGACCGCGTCGCAGCGCATGCGGATCGCTAGCCCATGGATCTCCTTCCCCAGCCTCAGCCAGCCAACGCGTGAGCAGGCGTTGAGCCCGATCACGATCGTCACGAAATCCACCTCTGCGCCACCGCCGTTTACCATCTCCCGGATCAGCTCGACCGCTGCCCTGTGGTCGCGCGTCTTGACGTGTACCCCAGCAATCGTGTTCCATGTCACTGAATGTGGCACCTCCGCCGAGGCGTCTGCTCGCATCCGTTGGAACAGGTCAAGTGCTTGCTGCGATTGGCCAGCCGCCACATACCCGGAGATGATAGTGTTCCATGACACCGCGTCCTTGTGCGGCATTCCATCGAACACGGTGCGTGCGGCAAGGAGGTCCCCGCACTTGGCGTACATGGAGACCAGCGCGTTCTGGAAAAACAGGTGCCCGTCCATCCCGCCCGCCGCGCCGTGCAGGTGCACCGCCCGCCCCAGCGCGAGGTCCCCGGCCTCGGCGCAGGCACGGAGGACGGAAGGGTAGGTGAAGGCGTCCGGGAGCACGGCGTGGTTGGACATTTGTTGGTAGGCGGCGAGGGCCTGGCGCGGGAGGCCGTGGCGGAGGCAGGCGGAGATGAGGATGTTGTAGGCGAGGGGGTGCGCAGACTCGGCGGCTAGGCGGGAGGCGTAGGGGAGCAGAGAGGGGTGGGAGGAGTAGAGGGAGAGGAGACGGGGGACGAGGTCGGGGTGGCGAGAGAGGCCGAGGGAGAGGGAGAGTCCGTGGAGCTGGGCGCCGAGGCGGAGGTGGGGGCGGTGGAGGTGGAGGAGAGAAGCGATGGGGCGGAGGAGGAAGTGGGAAGACGCAGGCAGGCGGTGGCGGAGGCGGGAGAAAGCGAGGAGAGGAACGGGGAGGAGGCGGGCAGCTGCGGGGGAGGAGAGGGAGGCGAGGAGGGAGTGGAGAGAGTCGTCGTGGAAGGGTGTGGCAGGCGGCAGGGGAGGCGCCGGCGCCGGCGGGGGCCGTGGTAAGGGCGCCGCCGCGGCGGACATGGGTGGATGTTTTCTCGAAGTTCAGTGTGACGAACGGTGCAGATGATGTTCCGTCTCGCGTCCCCGGAACCGGCGTCCGGTAACGGAGCCGGATGAAACTTTTTGGGAAAGGCCCTTCTGTTTTAAGTCCGCCTCTCAAATAGAAATTTTAAAAAAAGTTAAATTTAACCGGAAAACACTCGAATTTATTTAAACTTATATATTACAAAATTTTGAATGAAATTCGTTTATATTCAAATATAAAATAAACTAATGGCGCCTGCGGAGTTGTAGTTCTCGTTGTGCACGACGTCTTGCTTGCCGTGCGGGTCGGCTGGCTTGTCGGTGGGCTCGTTCTTCACCGTTCCGCTGCCTAGCGTCGCCGTCGTCGCGTGTGAGGTCGACAAGTGGTCTGTCGCTCTCTCCGATGGACATGGCGATCATGTCCTCCATGTTCCCCGCCCATGCACTGCGGTCGTTCATTGAGGACATGTAGGCGTCGTTGTATCCCGGCGTGTCATCGGGGTCATCACTGCTTGCGAAGAGGCGCCGTTGACGGAGGAACGCCATCATCTCGTCCTCTTTCTTCACCTCCGGCTTCGGGACGAGGGGGTGGTGCTACCACGGGTGGCCCGCTGCCGGGGCACCGGCTCGCGGATCGATATACCATCGCAGCTGCCACGTCTGCGCTGGAGCATATGCGTCTCGTACTCCTCCTTCAACTCGCGCCTCGGCAAGGGACAGGGAGACGCGGTAGGAGGAGGACGACGGTGCCAAGCGCTCCGGTCCTGGCGACGAAGAGTGGGAGGACGACGAACGCGAGTTCTTCTCCCTCAGAAGCCACCGCGATGGCAATGGCGGCAGGGACGGCGGCATCTCTAGCCTCGGGGCGCCGTTACGGATGCCGTTGAGGACAACAGAGATGGTGCGCCCTGGCACGCCCTAGAAACGGACGCGACCATCCTTGTTCGAGGACGTGAGTGGCCCGATGATGCAGTCAATGATGTGTAGCTCTTCCTCGTGGCGCCATGCGAAGAAAACGACCCACAAGGCGTCGTTATTGCTGACGGCCCAAGTGAGGTCTGCACGCTCCTCCGGGCACAGGCGGCGTTGCTGAGCCTTGATCTCGTTGTGCCACTGATCAGTACATGGCGCGGGTGCAGGCGAGACCGATCCCATTGACGACCATCTTCCAGCCGCCACTGCTTAGCAAGCACATGTCCGACGGCACACCATAGCGCACCTCGTACAGCGCTCATGCCTCCGCAACGGTGAGGGTGCCGCGTCTGAATCCGTTGGCAACAAGAATGTTAGACATGGCTAGTGTGTGTGGGAGAGGCGCGAATGGTGTGGAATCGCCAAGACGGTGTGTGTGCCTTTTATACAGCAGCGGCAGGCGAAGCGGCGGGGCCGGTTCGTCGCAATAACCTCGGCGCGGATGGCCACGCGGCCATGTACGATGAGACGCTTCGCTGCGTCGCCTGAGGAAACTGCACGTCTAGCTGGGAAAGCTGCAGGGCCATTACGCTGCTTGACCAGAGGTAGGCGATAGGTTAAACCCTGTGTGCATGCATCTGCGTCGCAGACGAGGCTGGCCCGCCACTCGTGACGCGTGTTTTAGTTGCTCTCGGCACCCCCGCAACGTCCCTTGTGTAGAGAGGATGAGCATGGGCGCCGGACACCGTAATGGGCCGTGTCGGATTGAAAAGGGCCGAGGGCGGTCAAACGTCCAGCTGATTGATGCATGTAAAATGCATACATGACTTTGTCCTTTATCATATTTAATTCCCACATATTTGCAACACATATGATGATAATACCATGCTTTACATTGATTTATGGGGATTTATCAATGATCTCCTTTATTTGGTTTATAACTATGCAGAACATAAAACCATGTTTTACGTATTTTTCACTTTCAGAGACCTATACGGATCGAGTCAAATTGACATGTGATTTTTTTAGCATAATTTTTTCATCGGGAAAGGACCCTGGACCTTGGAAGCTCACCTGGAGAGGCCTGAGGGCCGAAAGAGGCCAGGTGGCGCACCCAGCAAGGGAGGGCGCGCCACCCAGGCTCTTTCAGCCGTCGATCATCCGTTTGCCCTGATTCTTTCGCCCACCAACGTATTTTCTCTAAAAATAACTATATATATGGCTCCGAAGAGTTTCGAGAGGAGTGCGTGATGTCTACGTGTGCTTCTATTCTTGTAGACAGTGTTGGGCCTCCAAGAGCAGAGGTTTGTAGAACAGCAGCAAGTTTCCCTTAAGTGAATCACCCAAGGTTTATCGAACTCGGGGAGGTAGAGGTCAAAGATATCCCTCTCAAGCAACCCTGCAATTAAGATACAAGAAGTCTCTTGTGTCCCCAACACACCTAATACACTTGTCAGATGTATAGGTGCACTAGTTCGGCGAAGAGATAGTGAAATACAAGTAATATGGATGATTATGAGTGGTAATAGCAATCTGAAATAAAGATGGCAGCAAGCAAACATGTAACATAACTTGTTGGAAACGGTGTTTCAATGCTTAGAAACAAGGCCTAGGGATCCTACTTTCACTAGTGGACACTCTCAACATTGATCACATAACAAATAAATAACTTCTCCTCACTTGTGCTACATATACTCTTGTTTGATAACAAACACCATTCATTGTGTAGGGCTACAAGAGCTCCCTAAAGCCGGAGTTAACAAGCGCCACAACATTCGGTGTTCATTTTTAAGTAACCTTTAGAGCATAATAGATCATTGCAATTTAGACCGAGTACTTACATAGCGCACACACTGTCACCATTACACTATGAAAGGGGGAATAGATCACATCAATACTATCATAGTAATAGTTAACTCCATAATCTACAAGAGATTACAATCATAACCTACGCCAAGAACTACATGATGCACACACCGTCACCTTTACATCATGAAGGAGGAATAGACTACTTTAATAACATCACTAGAGTAGCACATAGATTAATAGTCATACAGAGCTCATCATATGGATCTCAATTATGCAAGGCAATTCATGAGATCATTGTATTGGGGTACATGAGAGAGAGATTAACCACATAGCTACCGGTAGAGCCCTCAGCCTCGAGGGAGAACTACTCCCTCCTCATCATAGGAGACAGCAGCGGCGATGAAAATGGCGGTGATGTCGATGGAGATGCCTTCCGGGGGCACTTCCCCGTCCCGGCGGCGTGCCGGAACAGAGACTTTTGTCCCCCGAATCTTGGCTTCGCGATGACGGCGGCTGCGTAACTTTTCTCGTCCCGTGGCTTATTCGTGTCGAAGTTTTAGGTCACGACGACTTATATAGGCGAAGAAACGGAGTCGGAAGGGGTCTGGAGGGGCCACACACCAGGGGGGCGCGCCCCCCCTCTGGCCGCGCCGCCATACTGTGTGGGGGCCCTGGGCCTCCCCTCTGGTCCCTCTCCGGTGTTCTGGAAGCTTCGTGGAAATATAATATCGTGGGCCTTGATTTCGTCCAATTCCGAGAATATTTCCTGTGTAAGATTTCTGAAACCAAAAACAGCAGAAAACAGGAACTGGCACTTCGGCATCTCGTTAATAGGTTAGTTCCGGAAAATGCATCAAAACGATATAAAGTATGAATAAAACATATAGGTATTGTCATAAAACAAGCATGGAACATCAGAAATTATAGATACGTTGGAGACGTATCAAGCATCCCCAAGCTTAGTTCCTACTCGCCCTCGAGTAGGTAAACGATAAAAAGAATAATTTATGTAGTGACATGCTACTTACATAACCTTGATCATACTATTGTAAAGCATATGAGATGAATGCAGTGACTCAAGGCAATGATCTATAGTTGCTAACAAATAGATAACATATAGCAAAACTTTTCATGAATAGTACTTTCAAGACAAGCATCAAAAAGTCTTGCATAAGAGTTAACTCATAAAGCAATAAATTCAAAGTAAAGGCATCGGAGCAACACAAAGGAAGATTAAGTTTCAGCAATTGCTTTCAATTTCCAACATGCATATCTCATGGATAATTATCAGCACAAAGTAATATGATGAATGCAAATAAGCAAGTATGTAAGAATCAATGCACAGTTGACACAAGTGTTTGCTTCTAAGATGGAAGGAAGTAGGTAAACTGACTCAACATAAAGTAAAGGGATTTCTAGTTTCGTGCCCCTGGTTCGTTAGTTGTACTCAGTTTTCCCCAGCCTCTTAACTTTTCCTCAGTTTTCCCCTCCCTCTAGTTTGAAACCCCTTCCAGAGGCTCGGACGGGAGGGTTGCCGTCTGTTCGGAGGCCTTCCGTTACCGGTGACGGCTAGGGAGCCGCGGTGGTTTTGACTTGACCGTTGCTTTCGAAATGTGTTGACTATTGACTGGAAGAGCTGACCCAAAGCTTTCCCTCCGTCCGAGACTGGAGGAGCTCACACACCGCCCCTCCGCCGCCACGCCATCCTGCCCACCTACCTTATGGCGTCGTCCGCCGCCGAGCCGGCCCCGCCCCCACCACCACCCCCGGGCTCCGCCTCCACCAGATCCGGATCTACCCCTGTCCTCTTTGTAATTCCGTCCGGTGCGCGGACTATTCCCGCCAGCCGTGGAGAAGATTGGGAATCGGAGGGATCTAACGCATGGATTCCATCCGGGTAAGCATCGTCCGCCTATCCCATGTGAATTAACAGGTAGGCAGTTTTTGAGCGCCAATCGTTGTTGCTCAACTAAGCTGCGTTGCTTTTCGAATAGGATGGATCCAGCTGCGGCTTTTCGGCTGGTGGTTAGGCTGGATTCTAGCTTTACGCGTGATTCTAAACGCTGTAAGACTGGGTTTAACTTCCTGCGGTGGTTGCAACCACCATCTCGTTAACGGATTTCAAAGCTAACATCTACGATAACTACACCGGAGCTCTCTCGATGCGGTTCATTTCGAATATTTCAACAGCTCGGAGGGAAGATTTGTTCCACTAATTTCCGAAGAAGATGCGGGATTTCTTTTTGCTTTGAATGCTTCTTGCCGGTTCGGTAAAATTCGTATCCATGTGGACGGGGGCCAGGCATCATCCGGTCGCCGGGGCATCATCGAGTGGTCGGGCATCATGTCTCTCTACCGCTGCTGCCTCGCTAATAGTGTGCGCCGTGGCGCTCCTTGTAGGTCCACAGCAGCACCATCTCGTCCCAGTGCTAGTGGTAGCCGGATCGTTCGTACGGTCGATGTGGAGGACGATGCGGACATTGAGGATCAGCCTCCTCAAGATGATGAGGATGAGTTGATGTTTCCTGAATTGGTAGATCGATGCGATAAGCGGCAATGGAGGATCAATACATGGAAGATATGGCTTTTGGTGCCGGATTTGATGACACCGATGATGAAGAGAAGAATGAGAATGATGACAGCCTCGTTTTAGCCGATTACGAAGGTGAAGACTTGCCAACAATTGAGTGGAACGAGGAGAAACCCCAGCTTGTAGAAGGCACCGTGTTTCAAACGATGATGGACTGCCGTAATGCAATTACTACATATCACATTCTCACTAAGAATAATTTCGAGGTTATTAAAAGTGAGCCAGGTAGGTTCACAATTAAATGCCCATACCCAAGGTGTAGGTTTAGGCTGCATGCATCCACAATGCGCGAAGCAGCTTGGTTCGGGTACTACGCCAACCGCTTGTGTATTTAGATCACGGTGTAAAATTTGTTATCTATTACTGACATCCCTTATCATTATGTTTCAGATAAAGAAGAATAATGAGATCCATAGGTGTCCACCTCTAGGGGAGAGCCAGAGCTGAAAACAAAGCTAGCGAAGACTAGGTGGTTGGCAGATGTAATCCTAGATTGGCTGAGAGAAGAGCCTTCACTTGGTCCAACAAAGACTCGTAAAAAGCTGGTTGAGAAGTATAAAATGGAGGTACCTTACATGAGAATGTTCTATGCAAAGGAAATGGCTCTTGACAAGATCAATGGTCCATGGAATGAAAGCTTTCGGTTGCTTTACACTTTCAAAGCTGAAGTGGAGATGGCTAGTCCGAGCGAGTGTTGTAGCGATAGACAAGCATACAGTTCCCTACAAATTGAAAAGCGGGAAGGTAATGCACAAGGAATGTTTCAGAAGGGCTTTTGTTTGTTTCAAAGCTTGCTGGAAAGGCTTTTTGGACTGTTGCGAGGCCTTATTTGGCCGTGGATGCATCAGCTCTTCATGGCAGGTTTAAAGGACAGCTAGTTGCTGCCATCTGCGGTTGATGGACATAATTGGATGTTCCCTGTTGCTTATGGGGTTTTGGAGGTTGAGTCACAGGAAAGTTGGACTTGGTTTCGCGAGAATTTGCGCGACCTTATAGGTCATCCAACAGGACTTGTTATCCACACGGACGCTTGCAAAGGTTTGGAGACTGCGGTAGAAGCGATATTCCCTGGAGTGGAGCATAGGGAATGTATGCGACACTTGGTACAGAATTTTACAAAGAAATTCAAGGGTAAAGTTTTTATCGACAACCTATGGCCGGCTTCATACACATGCAGCTCTAGGAAGCATCTGTTTCATTTGGATGTGTTGTATAAACAAAAACCTGGGGTGAAGGAGTACTTGGATGAACATCATGGTAGGGTGTGGTCAAGAAGCCAATTCAATGAAATTTGCAAGGTAGACTATGTAACAAGTAACCTTGCGGAGAGTTTCAATTCAAAGGTCAAGTCATTGAAAGGGCTTATGTCTGTGGCAAATATTTGATAAGATTAGGCGGATGATCATGATAAAGATCGATCGCGTCAAAGAATTGCATCCACAAATTATGTTGGCCATCTCATGCTCCCGTCTTTGATTAAGTCTTTGCATGCCAGGGCAAAACAATTGAGGATGCGAAGTGCGTCGGAAAAGGAATGGAGGCTGAGGTAACCTACACCGACAAAGACAACAGGCAGTGGAGGTATCCGAGTGAGTTTGGTTGATAGGACATGCCATTGTAGGGGATGGCGGATCCGTGGGATACCCCTGCATACACGCATTGTTTTTCATGAGTGTTATAGGGGGTGAAGATGGTGAAGTTGATCGATATGTGTCGAGTTCTTCTCTGTTGCCAAATTTAGGGCTGCATATGCTATGAATGTTCCTACCTTGTTGGGAAAAGACCAATGGATGAAAGTCGATCCAGGCTTCAAACCGTACTCTCCAAGTATTGACTAGACCGGCGGGTAGGCCGAGGAAGAATAGGATCGAGCTAGTGCGAGAGGGTGGTGCACCGATACGTCTCCAACGTATCGATAATTTCTTGTGTTCCATGCCACATTATTGATGTTATCTACATGTTTTATGCACACTTTATGTCATATTCGTGCATTTTCCGGAACTAACCTATTAACAAGATGCCGAAGTGCCGATGCTCGTTTTCTGCTGTTTTTGGTTTCAGAAATCCTAGTAACGAAATATTCTCGGAATCGGACGAAATCAACGCCAAAGATCTTAGAATCCCCGGAAGCATCCGGAACACACGAGAGGGACCGGAGGGGGCACAGGCCCACCACACCATGCCCCGGCGCGGCCTAGGGGGGGCCCGCGCCCCCCTAGGGTTTGGCCAGCCCTTCGACCCCCTGGCGCCGCCTCTTCGCCTATATAAAGCCCCTGGACCAGAAAACCCGATACCAATTGACGAAACTCCAGAAAGACTCCAGGGGTGCCGCCACCGTCGCGAAACTCCAATTCGGGGGACGGAACTCGTTCCGGCACCCTGCCGGAGCGGGGAAGTGCCCCGGAAGGCTTCTCCATCGACACCGCTGCCATCTCCATCGACACCGCTGCCATCTCCACCGCCATCTTCATCACCGCTGCTGCTCCCATGAGGAGGGAGTAGTTCTCCATCGAGGCTCGGGGCTGTACCGGTAGCTATGTGGTTCATCTCTCTCCTATGTGTTTCAATACAATAATCTCATGAGCTGCCTTACATGATTGAGATTCATATGATGATGCTTGTAATCTAGATGTCATTATGCTAGTCAAGTGAGTTTTACTTATGTGATCTCCGGAGACTCCTCGTCCCACGTGTGTAAAGGTGACAGTGTGTGCACCGTGTGGGTCTCTTAGGCTAGATTTCACAGAATACTTACTCATTGAATGGCATAGTGAGGTGCTTATTTATATCTCTTTAAGATTGCAGCATGTTGTATCACAATTTATCCATGTGCTACTCTAGTGATTTGTTATTAAAGTAGTTTATTCCTCCTGCATGTGTGCAAAGGTGACGATGCGTGCACCGTGTTAGTACTTGGTTTATGCTATGATCATGATCTCTTGTAGATTATGGAGTTAACTATTGCTATGATAATATTGATGTGATCTATTCCTCCTACATATGCATGAAGGTGACGAGTGTGCATGCTATGCTAGTACTTGGTTTAGTAGCGTTGATCTATCTTACACTAAAGGTTACTTAAACATGAGCATTATTGTGGAGCTTGTTAACTCCGGCATTGAGGGTTCGTGTAATCCTACGCAATGTGTTCATCATCCAACAAAAGTGTAGAGTATGCATTTATCTGTTCTGTTATGTGATCAATGTTAAGAGTGTCCACTAGTGAAAGTGTAATCCCTAGGCCTTGTTCCTAAATACTGCTGAGTTACTACTGCTTGTTTACTACTGCTGCGTTACTACTGCTGAGTTACTACCGCTTGTTACTCGTTTTATCTGCGTTACTACTGCCGCAATACCACCACCATCAACTACACGCCAAGCACTTTTCCGGCACCGTTGCTACCTGCTCATACTTATTTATACCACCCGTATTTCACTATCTCTTCGCCGAACTAGTGCACCTATTTGGTGTGTTGGGGACACAAGAGACTTCTTGCTTTGTGGTTGCAGGGTTGCATGAGAGGGATATCTTTGACCTCTTCCTCCCTGAGTTCGATAAACCTTGGGTATCCACTTAAGGGAAACTTGTTGCTGTTCTACAAACCTCCGCACTTGGAGGCCCAACACTGTCTACAGGAAAGGAGGGGGAACGTAGACATCAAGCACTTTTCTGGCGCCGTTGCCGGGGAGGAAAGGTAAAAGGCACTCATACTTCGGTCCCAGGTAAAGTATTTTTCTGGCGCCGTTGTGCGTGTGCTCGAAGCTATTTCCTTTAGATCCTGCAATTGCATCTTTTTGTTTCTTGTTTACACTAGTTTGGCATAATGGACAACAATGAGCTTCTTATTCTATTTCCCGATTTAAAACATGGATTTTTTGATGCGAAAATTAAAAAACCTATGAAATCTTGTTTGCATGCTGGTAGTAATATTAGTATGAACGTTTCGAACACCATTGTTGATAATGATATAGAAAGTTCTAAGCTTGGGGAAGTCTGGTTTTCATGATATTTTTAGTCCCCCAAGCATTGAGGAGAAAATTTTCTTTGATGATACTTTGCCTCCTATTTCTGATGATTATAATGATAGTGGTCCTTTGATGCCACTTACTGCTGAGAGTAAATTTTGTTGTGATTATACTATGCCTCCTACACTTGATGAGAATAATAATGATAGCTACTTTGTTGAATTTGCTCCCACTACAACTAATAAATTTGACTATGCTTATGTGGAGAGTAATAATTTTATGCATGAGACTCATGATAAGAATGCTTTATGTGATAGTTATATTGTTGAGTTTGCTCATGATGCTACTGAAAGTTATTATGAGAGAGGAAAATATGGTTGTAGAAATTTTCATGTTACTAAAACACCTCTCTATGTGCTGAAATTTTTGATGCTACACTTGTTTTATCTTCCTATGCTTGTTACTTTGCTCTTCATGAACTTGTTTATTTACAAGATTCCTATGCATAGGAAGCATGTTAGACTTAAATGTGTTTTGAATTTGCCTCTTGATGCTCTCTTTTTCTTCACATACTATCTTTTGCGAGTGCATCATTAAAACTGCTGAGCCCATCTTAATGGCTATAAAGAAAAGAACTTCTTGGGAGATAACCCATGTGTTATTTTGCTACAGTACTTTGTTTTATATTTGTGTCTTGGAAGTTGTTTACTACTGTAGCAACCTCTCCTTATCTTAGTTTTGTGTTTTGTTGTGCCAAGTAAAGTCTTTGATAGTAAAGTAAGTACTAGATTTGGATTACTGCGCAGTTCCAGATTTCTTTGCTGTCACGAATCTGAGCCCACTGCCCTGCAGGAAGCTCAGAAAATTATGCCAATTTACGAGCATGATCCTCAGATATGTACGCAACTTTCATTCAATTTGAGCATTTTCGTTTGAGCAGGTCTGGTGGCCTAATAAAATCCATCTTTACGGACTGTTCTGTTTTGACAGATTCTGCCTTTTATTTCGCATTGCCTCTTTTGCTATGTTGGATGAATTTCTTTGATCCATTGATGTCCAGTAGCTTTATGCAATGTCCAGAAGTGTTAAGAATGATTGTGTCACCTCTGAACATGTGAATTTTTATTGTCCACTAACCCTCTAACGAGTTGTTTCGAGTTTGGTGTGGAGGAAGTTTTCAAGGGTCAAGAGAGGAGGATGATATACTATGATCAAGGAGAGTGAAAGCTCTAAGCTTGGGGATGCACCCGGTGGTTCACCCCTGCATATATCAAGAAGACTCAAGCGTCTAAGCTTGGGGATGCCCAAGGCATCCCCTTCTTCATCGACAACATTATCGGGTTCCTCCCCGAAACTATATTTTTATTCCATCACATCTTATGTGCTTTTTCTTGGAGCGTCCGTTTGTTTGCTTTTGTTTTTGTTTGTGTTTGAATAAATTGGATTACATCATGCTTGTGTGGGAGAGAGACACGCTCCGCTGGTTCGTATGAACACATGTGTTCTTAGCTCATAATATTCATGGCGAAGTTTCCTCTTCGTTAAATTGTTATATGGTTGGAACTGGAAAATGATACATGTAGTAATTGCTATAAATGTCTTGGGTAATGTGATACTTGGCAATTGTTGTGCTCATGTTTAAGCTCTTGCATCATATACTTTGCACCCATTAGTGAAGAAATACATAGAGCATGCTAAAATTTGGTTTGCATAATTGGTCTCTCTAAGGTCTAGATAATTTCTAGTAAGGTGTTTGAACAACAAGGAAGACGATGTATAGTCTTATAATACTTGTAATATGTCTTTTATGTGAGTTTTGCTGTACTAGTTCATCCTTGTGTTTGCCTCAAACAACCTTGCTAGCCTAAACCTTGTATCGAGAGGGAATACTTCTCATGCATCCAAATACTTGAGCCAACACTATGCCATTTGTGTCCACCATACCTACCTACTACATGGTATTTCTCTGCCATTCCAAAGTAAATTGCTTGAGTGCTACCTTTAAACAATTCAAAATTTATTACCTCTTATTTGTGTCAATGTTTTATAGCTCATGAGGAAGTATGTGGTGTTTATCTTTCAATCTTGTTGGGCAACTTTCACCAATGGACTAGTGGCTTCATCCGCTTATCCAATAATTTTGCAAAAAGAGCTGGCAATGGGATTCCCAGCTCCCAAATTAACAAACTAAAAATAGACACTCCTCCATGGTATGTGATTGTTGGACGGCACCCGAAGGATTCGGGTAGCCATGGCTTGTGTAAGCAAAGGTTGGGAGGAGTGTCATCATAATAAAACTAAAATAAAAGGGCACTCCTTCATGGTATGAGATTGTTGGCAGGCACCCGAGGATTCGGTTAGCCATGGTTTGTGAAAGAAAGGTTGGAAGGAGTGCCATCCAAAAATAAAATAAAATGGGAGCCGCTCTTTGAAGGTTTGTCTGGCAAGGGGGTTAGAGTACCCGCTACCATTCGTTGACAACAACAAACACCTCTCAAAACTTTACTTTTATGCTCTCTTTATGTTTTCAAAACCAAAGCTCTAGCACAAATATAGCAATCGATGCTTTCCTCTTTGAAGGACCATTCTTTTACTTTTATTGTTGAGTCAGTTCACCTATTTCTCTCCACCTCAAGAAGCAAACACTTGTGTGAACTGTGCATTGATTCTTACATATTTGCATATTGCATTTGTTATATTGCTTTGCATTGACAATTACCCATGAGATATACATGTTACAAGTTGAAAGCAACCGCTGAAACTTAATCTTCTTTTGTGTTGCTTCAATACCTTTACTTTGAATTATTGCTTTATGAGTTAACTCTTATGCAAGACTTATTGATGCTTGTCTTGAAGTGCTATTCATGAAAAGTCTTTGCTATATGATTCAGCTTGTTTACTCATGTCATTACCATTGTTTTGATCGCTGCATTCACTACATATGCTTTACAAATAGTATGATCAAGATTATGATGGCATGTCACTCCGAAATTATCTTTGTTATCGTTTTACCCGCTCGGGACGAGCAGAACTAAGCTTGGGGATGCTGATACGTCTCCAACGTATCGATAATTTCTTGTGTTCCATGCCACATTATTGATGTTATCTACATGTTTTATGC
>NC_061509.1:240923260-240944106 GCF_022539505.1 Lolium rigidum | reverse complement strand
ATTTTTGTAACCCCATTACCTGGGATATTACACCGGCTCGCCGTCGGGGCCGTGGATTTCACTCGACGCGGGCGGCCTGTACGCGTGAGGATTCCACTCCAGCTTACCAGCTGGGTGGCGCGGCGGCGGCAGCGGCGGCTTGGGCGGAGGCCTTCATCCTCCTCCTTTCCGCCCGCGCACCTCGGGCGCGCTCGCGCTCCGCCTCCTGCGGCGGAACCATCCGCTTCCCGCATACCTCAAGCTCCTGCAGGGCGGCGCGTTCCACAGCGGTGCGCGCCTCCAGGCGGAAGCGGGCGCGGGCCTGGGCCTCGTGGTTCTCCTGCCGCCGGCGCTTGCGCTCTTGCCGGCCGCGCTCCGCCGACTCAGCATCCTCCCGGGCGCGCCGCTCGGGCGAGGGCATCTGGATGAGGTGACGGGCTGCTCGCATAGCGATCAGCTCGTTCTTCTGGCCGAGGAGGTCGCCTAATCGGCGGCGGCCGACCCGCCAGGTGGCCTTGTGCTCCTTCGTCGCGCGCGTGAGATCGGCGAGATGCTCCTCGATGGCGGCGTTGATATTCGCCAGCGCGAGGTCCTCCTCGTCGACGGGCTCCTCCGCGGCGGCCGCCCCCTCCTCCGCGGCCTCGTACCCGCCCGTCCGCGGTCTCGTGCCGGCCGTCCGCGGCCGCCTCCACCATCTCGGCGTCGCCTGCCTTCTTTGCCGCCGCCTCGGCAGCGACGCGGAGCGCCTCGTCGTCGGCGACCCACCGCGAGTCCGCGCGCTCCTCCTCCGTCCGCGGGAACTTGGCCCGGACGGCGAGGGAGAGCTTGGCCCACGTGGCCTGCAGAGTGCGCGGTATGACGCCGGAGAAGCTGGAGTGGCCGCCGGAGAAGGTGGAGTGGGAGAGGAAAGTGATGCGGTCTGTGTGAGACCGCCGCCGTCTTTTATAGCCGGCGGCCTGGCGGGAAACTTGGGCGCGAGCGCGCGCGCCAATGGCGTTTTCGCGCGCGCGGGAACCTTGGTGGCGCGCGGGATCTTTCCCGCGCGTTCCACCGCCCACCATGGCTGTCCCGTCGAGGTCTGCCATGGCGCAGCGCCGCGCAACGAAGGCGAACCACGTGGCGTCTCTTTGGATCGCCGCGTTGGGCGCCGCGTGCGGCCCAAACGGACACGCGGACGCGGGGCACTGTCCCTGTCCACGTGTCCGGCCGGCCACGCAAACGGCTCAAAACGGCCGGCCCAGCCCGTCCGTTTGGGTCGGCCGGTTGGAGATGCCCTAACTAGTCCTACACCAAAATATCATGATTTACTATGACGTGACAAATTGACAACAGAGCAAGATTTTGACGGCAGCAGGAACATGTCATCAAGTCTAGCCTTCGCCCCGATTCGCGCAGCATGCGCCGCACATGCATCATGGAAATATTCCACCTCGGGAGTGAGCGTGACTGCCTGAACCGACAAGTCGGAAAAGTTGTTCTGCCGGCGTACCACATTTCTGCCAAGTGGCAACGCAGGAGAGATCACATAGCCGTCACCGTAGATTTCTCACTATACCAGTGTCCATTGAACAAATATATTCCATTCCGCCTTCCAAAAAGCAGCAAAAAAAAAAAAAAAAACTACTCCGTTCGATGCATGCTCCAATGCTGGCTCCTGGCTCTTGTTTACCCTGAACAGCCAATGGCGCTGTCGAGGATGCAACACTGTTGCCCTGCCAGTGCAGAGCTATTGACCGGCAATGCCATATTGCCATCCATCAACCCTGCGTTGAGTGTCCCAACACATTTGAGACAACGAACTGACCTGATTAGACCCGTAGCGCACCACGACCACTGGCCCATTAAATGCTAGGGGTATACAAATACTACTACAAGTATATTCCACCAGCATGCACAAACGTTTCTCCTGGATCTATGCGTGAAACGAGAGCCGATACCGGTGCTTGTACTAATAGCATCTCCAGTCGCGTTCCCCAATGCGTCCCCAAAGAGATTTGGGGGACGCCGGTCAAAAAAACGTCCCAGTCGCGTGCCCCAAAGGCCGATTCGGTCCGGACGTGCTCCAAATGTTGTCCGGCGTCCCTAGCTCATCCCCTGTGTATAGAGTCTCTACCGGGGACGCCGGACACGACTTTTACACTTACTTTTTGTTTGGAGGTCGCGTTTGGGGGACGTGGCTAGAAAAGGGACCTTCTCCAAACGAAAATTTTGTCCGGACGTCCCCCAAACGACTAATCCGGCGCTTTGCCCGGACATCGTTTGGGGGACGCGACTGGAGATGCTCTAAGATAGCCAGCAGCCGAAAAGTTCTTTGGATCATGGGCACTAGTGATCTCAGTGTATTAAAAAATTTAAAAATTATATTTATATATTTCAAAAAATTATGTAGCAAAATTCTAAAAGTAGCCAATGATGTATTCCACTAACGTATAAAATCTCAATTACAAATGTTTTGTTTTCTGAGCTACAAAAAAAATGCAAATTCTGATTTTTTTTGGAGATTTGAATCACTATACTCAGATCCACATATTTGTTATTTTTGTGCAGCCCAAAATATACATTATTTCTAGTTGAAAATTTACACGTTTGTGGGATACAATACTTACTACATCATGATTTATTTTCAGATTTTTCTAAAATTTAAAAATATGATTTTTAATTACTTTTTCTGAAAAGGGATCACTGGAACTCATGTGCACCAAATCTCTGTCCAGCCAGCAGCTCGCTATAAGGAAGATGCTATGTTATCTATAGCTAATATATAGCTAACATGTATAATAGTTGGCTATATAAATATACTACTTTATTAATACTTGGTTCATATTTTACTCTCATAAAGTGTCTAGGAGTACGTGCAGAGCTAGCTCTTGCATAACAGCAAGTACAATAAGATACAATCAGCTATCTATAACACATAAAACATTATATCTTTGCTTAGTTGGAGGAGTGAGAATAGGAGAGAGAAGGTAAGTGGACTCTTAGAGCAAGTACAATAAGATACAGTCAGCAGGCTCTAAGACTTAAAATAATATAGTTTTGCTGAGTTGGATGAGAGAGAAGAGGAGAGAGAAGTGAAGCATGCTACAGGATAATAGCCAGCTGTAGCGCGTGCTCCTAGGCATTTTGTGAGATTGCAAGGTGGGTCATATGCATATAAAGTAGTTCATACTTGTATCTAAGTAATGTATGAGCTGATTACAAGTAGACTATAGATGACATGGCAAAATCATATAGCCAACTTCTGACTCTTCTATTGTTCTTGCTCTTATGCAAGAACCAGCTCTAGCACGTGCTCCTAAGAACTTTGTGAGAGTGAAATGTGGATCATATTTTGATAAAGTAGTACATTATTAGAGTCCACTATTGTATATGATGGCTATAAGTTGGCAATAGATGACATGTCAAACCACTACAGCAAGCTGATGGCTATACCATTGTTCTTGATCTAAGAGCCCACTTGCTTTCTCTCTCCTCTTCGCTCCCCTCCAACTAAGCACAAATATTATATTTAAATCCTTATAGCCTGCTAACTAGACCTTATTGTACTTGCTCTAAGAGCATCTCCAGCCGTTGGAGGCCCCCGAGGCACAATTCGAATGAAAATTGGTGCGGATTGAACCTACTTTTGGCATGGGGAGCAACGATTTTCCAGCCGTCTCCCCACACACGACGCTCGTGAAGATGCCCGTGAGGTGTTCGACCTGTTGCGTCGTCGGCGGCATGTTGTGTGGCCGGCGGCGTGCAGGTCGTTCTTGCACGGGGTGGAGAAGCGCGGGGACTGGGCGCCCGCCGCCGACGTGGCCCTTGTCGAGGCAAATGTCCCAGGGTCGGCCCAATCGATCTATATCGCCGGCGCTGCAAGGTGTGACCACCGCCGCCGGACCACGGGTGCTCCTGCGGCCGTTCCTGCTCTACCACACGGTCTCCGACGCCGCGCTCCCCACGCGCCCAGCGAACTCCGGCAAGCGAGGCTCCTCCCGCCCATGATATGCCCTCCATGCTCCTCTGGCGTCTGTTCCCGATGCATGGTCTTCCTCGTGGGAAGGGCGTGGAAAACGGAGGCGGAGAGGCACGGCGGTGTGGCTGAAGGGTCGGTGGGTGGCTGGGGCAGCGATCCCTTGTCGCGGTCGATTGGTTGCGTCGGGAGAGAGAAACTGTGGGAGAGGAGAGAGAAGGTGGTGTGTGGGGACCGGCAATTTTTGGCTAATCTTCACTGACACGCGGGTCAGAGTGCGGAATTTGCTCCATCCGAAGCCCCCGGGGAAACCGAGGATGGCCTGAGGAGTCCAGACGGATTTAAGCCTAAATCCGGACAAAAACAAGAAGCTAGAAGCGTGACTAGACCGTTTTCCTCCGGATAAAAAAAAGGTCCTAAGAGGCTTGCCGAAGATATGGCTGAAGATGCTCTAAATCATTCTTTTATTTCAATCGGAGTAGAACAAGGATCCTTTCGGGTACAAATAAGACTGTAAATAACACTACTGTACGTACTGTATCAGCTAGCAATAAAAAAGGAATATACAAACATTCTACCCCATGATGCGCGTGCATTCAATATATAACGTGACCACTACTCCAAGAAAACAAGGCACATTATTTTATATGGAAGTGAAAAATATAAAGTTTGAGCAAATTTTTGAAAACGACTATCAACCTCTACTATAATAAAATAAAATTATTACATACATCATTAAATATATTTTCAAATTATATCTATATATTATTGTAGTTTTATAATTTAACTTGGTCTATTATACGTTTGTTTGACTTCAGAAAAAATTGAACACCTCCTTTTTAGGAAAGAAGGTAGTGTATTTAGTAGCTACATTTGAAGGCAATTGGAAATCAACCTTTTGAAAATAATTTCTCATGGCAAATATGTGGCCACATAGTGCTTTGGAATGAAAAATGACTCTACAAGATAATAGATGAAAAACTTTACATTATCACACCTATCATTCCTATGACACTACCCACTATGGATGTATGCTCCCCACTATAAACCAACCTAAGATACACCGGTATTTTCTGGCTTCATTATCTATACGAAGCCACGTCGACAAAATACGTAAGATATAGTGTCAACAAACTATTACCCCTTGGTATTTTGGGTTGAGGCAAAGTCAAACTTTATAAAGTTTGATCAAATAGTTAGGAAAAAATAACAACACCACAATATAATATCTACAGTATGGAAATCATAATAAATATATGTTTTCATATTACAATATTTTGATATTGTGGATGTTAATTTTTGTTCCTATAGTTTTGGTTAGATTTTATAAAATGTAATTTTGATTAAACCCAGAACACGAAGTAAATAAAAGGGAGAAAGTATTGGAAGAGGCCTTAATGGTCTAATAATATCCATATTACACAACCATTAAACCACTAGTAGAAGCCAACTTTAATTGGACACAGTATTGGAAGAGGCCAAGTAATGAACGGTATCAATAAAATTTAAATCACATTTCAGTTACCAGAATGATTAGGAAAATAATGACGGGGTTTAGCAAAAAAAATGTGGATTTCATTTCCTAACAGCTACTCAATTTCCTAATAAATTGACGCGAGCCATGCACACCGAATGGCCGCGATTTTTTTAAATAATACACTTTTTATTATTAAATCCAGAAATAATATTCGTTTTTCATCTTTTACAGGAATAATACACCGTCGGAGTCTACGTACCCGAAATTGGAAAGTCGGGGTAGAGAAGCCCGATTAAAAGAAATCAGGGCAGAGGAGCCCGATTTGACGTGGTCCAGTGCATCGACAAAAAAGAAATAAAAGGGTATTATAAAATCGGGGCAGTCGACCCCGATTTCATATATTCGGGTTAGTTCAACCCGATTACAGTAATTCAGGTTCCGTGAACCCGATACCGTTTCAGAGCTGGATTTTTCCCGCCTTTTCGCGTTCACACCGTCGCGTTTCCCTCCCGCCCTTGCCGTCACCCTTCCCGCCACTCCTTCCCTCCATCCTTCCCGCCACTCCTTCCCGCCACCATCTCCCGCCAATTTTATCCCGCCACTATCTCCCGCTATATTTTCCCGCCACGCTGTTGAATTTTTGCCTATAAAAGCAGGCATCGCTACTCTTCGCTGCACAAGTGCTTCTATCTCTCTCTCTCTCTTTTCTGTTTTCTCACCCTTAGCCATCATGAGTGTGTCGTGCTCTGACCAGGATTTTAGGCCGGTGAAGGCGAAGGCTGCAAGTTTGCCCCCGGGTGTGACTGCGGAGCAGTGTTGGTGCGGCCGTCTTGCTAAGGTTAAGCAGGTGGAGGATTTCTCCGACTGGTTCGGCATGAAATTTTTATGTGTGCGAGCTATGAGCATGATCCACCCCGTAGTTCAGCTTCACCGTCCACCAGGCCGCCGGTATGTTTCGACATAATTTTATGTTGGCTTATTTTTGTGTGTGAATGTGATTTAATGTTATTACTGTTTGTGTTGCTGTCTCCCCGCCCCTATGCAAATGGTTTCACTGGATAGACACGGAGCAGCCGGACTGGGCGCGGCAGAAGGTTGAGGAGAAACACCGGCGTGCGTGGGCAACATTCCTTGAGGAGGAGCGTCAGGAAAAGGCTAGTGCTAATGCTAAAGCATAGCTAGAGAGACAAATCCAGAAACTTAGGGCGGAACAAGCTCGTAATCGCGAGGTGAATCAGAAGAGGATGGATGATGAGGCTGCACGCAGGTTTGCAGAGGAAGAGGTGCGCAGGGAGGCTCGTGAAGCGGAAAGGAAGAGACTAAGGGAAAGAGCTGCTGAGGCGCAAGCGGCAGAAGAACGCGGCGACAAGTCCGGAAAATGGCCACGGTGGACGCAGGGAAAGTAGTGTGATGGGTCGTACTGGCTATGTAACTTAATTTCAGTTTAAGTTTGTCGTTGTATCTTAAATTCCGTTGTAGTGATAAGCCGTATTTTAATTTCAGCTGCAATGTATCTTAATTTCAGTTGTAGTATTAATGTGAAATGAATTTGCCGCAAAAATGTTGTATCCCACCGAAATTCGCCGCCCAATTTTTCCCGTCCAAATCTCCCGCCACTTTTTCCCGCCCAAATCTCCCGCCACTTTTTCCCGCCCAATTTTTCCCGCTCACATCTTCCCGCCGAAAGTCATCCCTTCTAGCCTATAAAAACCCCCCACTGTTTCCATAGAGAACTAAACGTCGGCATGCCGATGCGATCTGCGTCGTACAACTCGTCTGTCGGCCAAGACCCACCACCGCCGACGGGAAATCTCGCCCATGATCAGAGCTGCAACAGGAGTGGGCAACCAACGATTCCAGAACCCTGTGAGGTGAGCTGGCAACCCTTACACATACCTCGGTACGTAGCGGCTAAGACCGCAGAACCCCAGCTCCTCTGTGTGATGTGCTCTGCTTTTGTGGCCTCTGCTATCTCCTGAGCTATAGGGATGTACCACGCACTGATCGTGTTCCCGTGATTGTCCGTGAACATCGTCTTCCCAAGTAGCCACATGAGGTACACCTCCAAGCTGCGAGTGATCTGGGCCGCAGTCATCGGTTCATCTGGGAATCCGAACTGCTCGATCTGTCAAGATATATTTCAATGTTAGGACTTACATATTATGAGGTAAATAATATGTGATAAAAAGGCGAAAATGTTACGCACCTGGAACTCGTGTAACCATGCCTGGCGAGGGCCGTGAGCCTCAAAAGTCATAGGCCCAACGTCTGCGCGAATACCATGGAAACGTGCATCCATGCTGTGCATCCAGCCCTCGGTTTCCTCCAATGGGCTTATGGGCTCACCAGCCAACGGAAGGCCCAGCAACATAGACACGTCCTCTAGAGTAGGAGCCATCTCACCCCAGCGAAAGTGGAACGTGTGGGTCTCGGGCCTCCACCGATCCACTAAGCAGGTGATCAAAGCAGCATCATAGTTCAGGCGCGAAATGTGATCTCGGGCCTCCACTAATCGAGCAAAAGGTAGTACTCCAGCCCAGTTCAACCTACAAAACAAATCATGCACAAGCAAAAGCAGGTCCAATATAGTTCTTATAAATTTAATATAAATCAGGGTGTATCATCCCGTTCTTCTTTGGAGTACGGATCTGAAGTGGCTCGAGGCTCTGCGGCTTAGCCTCCAAGTGCGATGCACAATGTTTCTGATCAATCAGTGGATCGAGCAACGATCGGGCCGCCATATCTGCACACATAGAACCATCGATCACAAATTGTAGCATTGTTCAGACATAGTACAAATTAAACCATCGATCACAAAGATTACAAATTAAAGCATAGTTCATACATATTACAAATTGTAGCATTGTTCATACAAAGATTACAAATTAAAGCATAGTTCGTACATATTACAAATTAAAGCATTGTTCACACATACTACAACTTAAACCATAGTTCATAAATATTACAAATTTGCTACTGTCTCCCTCTAGTTCTTCCCCTCCAACGCCTTCCTCGGTTGCCTCGAATACGGTTAGCCGCCGCCGCTGCAACCACTGGGTAGAAAGTGGGACATAGGGGTCCCTGTGTCCAAACTGGTTGCACAAGAAACATTGCCTAGTTGGACCACCCACTTCTGCTTCATCCATATCATTTCTAATGCGCCTTGTCTCCCGTCGACCTCTGCTCTGCTTGTCCGCAATAACCTTGGGTCAGGGATGTACCGCCTTCCAGGTGTTCAGCACAGACTCTTTCATGTAATTTGGAGAGACGAAAGAGATTGAGTCCATCCCTAGTTTTCTGCTAGCTTTCAAACAAGAGCTACATTTTCTCTCCTTCAGAATGAAAAAGAAATGGGCTGATCAATTCAAAATATGGGTTCAACTTTTCGGATGATTAGTATGGCTTAGATACCTTAGATTAGATTTCTTCTTTCTTTTTTCTTCTTTCTTTTTTCTTCTTTCTTCTTTTCTTCTTCTTTTCTTCTTTGTACACCTTGTACATTTGTAACATCCTTTATATATATATAAATAAAAATTGCAGTGGGGATTTTCCCCACTGTTTCACCTTCAAAAAAAAAGTTGTCTGCTAGCTGCCAGCACATGTGAGCATGGAAGGTGAAGCAACTTCGGTTTGTTGCATGTGCACTCACACGATGGACATTCTTCATTTCTAATTCTGACCTTACAGTAAGCCTTCTTCATCTTTTCATCCATATATTCCATAATGGCCTTACAGTAAGGCGTGTTTAGATTTTCCAAAGATATGACTCACAGCCAACTGGCGTCTCTCTTTGAAATAATTCATGGTGCCATATAAATACCCTCCACAAGGGCAGTCAGCGGCATTGCCCTATTTCCGCTAAGCACGAAGTTGTATGATTCAACTAGGTTGGTAGTCATCACACCATACCTAGCTCCATGTGTGTCACGCAACAAAAACCACCTTTCTAATGGCTCGTGCTCTATCCACTCTGCAATTTTTTAATCCGGTGTCCAGTCCTCCTTCTAGTATTGGGTGGGTCAAATCCAGGCCGGTCACATAGCCTAATAGGATCTGGCTCTGGGGCTTCCGGAACCTGTGTACCCTGTGCCACAGCTGCTGCATGAGCTGTTGCTAAGCATCTTGCGCGGCTCTCCTTTGCCGCACATGGTCCTTAGTGAACTCATCCAGCTTGCCGCGGAGAAAAGTGTACTTGCATTCTTGATTCTGCTTGCACAACTTCTTGAACAGATTCATAAGACCCTTGTTCCTAAACTGAGAGAAGAAATTGGCCCCCAGGTGGCGCATGCACCACCTACTCTGCATGTCCTGCCATGGCGTCTCTTCATCAAGTCCGGCTTCTTTCAGCGTCTTGATAGCCGCAAGTATACATGCATGCCTGTCGTGGAGCACGCACACATTTGGGCGATCTTTCACTATCGATTTTTTTAACTCCCTGAAGAACCATAACCAGCGCAGTGTTCTCGCTCTCAACAAATGCAAATGCGAGAGGAACAATTCGATTGTTGCCGTCCACTCCAATTGCTGTCAGAATCTGACCCCTGTACCTGCCAGTCAGAAAAGTTCCATCTACACACATCACCAGACGACAGTGCATGAAAGCCTCGATGCAAATGCTGAATGCGAAAAACACCCTGTGTAGAACCCTGACATTAGGGAACTCTGGTATCACAAAGTCTTGTATGTCCACATGGGTGCCCGGATTCTGGTCCTTCAATGTCTGGAGGAGACGAACGACACCTTCATAGCATCTAGGAATGTCCCGAATCTGTTCTCCAGTGTCGTCTGTTTATCCCTCCATGCCTTTCCATATTCAATTTCATACTTATATTGAAGGTGAACTCTTTTCTGGATGGGTTTAACCCCCATCACTGTATTCTCTACAATCTCATTGTAGAACAGGCGAGCAATCAGAGTGGATGTAAGGTTTCGGTGATCCTTCAGCATACTCTTAAGGACACAGGTGTGCGGCACAAAGTCGCTCACAACCCATGTTGTGTCATACTTCGGACAATACCCATGCACCCTTGCTGGACATCTAGCATTGTTGCACACCACTGTCAAGAATTTCTGACTTGAAACAGTGGTTCTGAATACCCTTTGCGTGTTCATTGCCCACTGAGTGATTGCTTCCTGCAGATGTCTCTTGTCAGCATATCTAGCACCAATTGAGATGGTGTTCATGCTGTACTCCCAGGCAGAATCATGCCGGTCATCCACTATCATTGCCTCCGACGAATCATGGTTCCAAGAAGAGGGGATCGAATCCTCCTCCTCGTTGTCATCTGAATTATCGGATCCACCGGATTCATCTGAGTCAAGCTCATCCTCCACTCCATCCTCGTCTTCCTCATCCATCATGTTCTGCATATGCTCTTCTTCTTCCTCCTCTCTATCAACCTCAGCACTAACATCATTACCACCAGCTGCATGGCTACTCTGCCCGGATTGGAAACTGCTGCCTCCAGCATCTAAACTTTGACTGCTCTGGCCTGGATGGTACTCACCCTCGCCTTCCTGGGAATTCACCTCCTTCACCTCGGGAAGCATTAAGGCGGTGGGGTGAGTTCCCGTGCGCTCGCACGCTTCTAACCAGTGCACCCACTGAGAGGTCCGCTCAGTCGACTTCAACCGCCAGAAAATTTGGGTACTTGAGCTGCTCCACAAAGCATGCACACCACCAATAGTGTATGCTTCGGGATTAAGCCCGAAATTCACGGTCGACCACTCCTTCAACTGACTAACTCGCCGTGTTTTTGGGTTTGACAAATGCAAATCCTCATACTGAAACTCGCTCAGATCGTCTCCCATCGGAGTTGTTCGGACCGTGCCGTGACCGAAGTAAACAACGAATTTTACTCTATCTGACATATCTGCTCACCTATACAAATTACAGACTCGTCAAAAAAATCTAGCACCTACACTCTAAAATAAATAAAAATCTAGCACCTACAGTCCTAAATAAATACTTTCTACCGGTACCTATTTCAGTAACTATTCTGCGAAGCTAACGAACGCAACATGCATGATTACACCATCTAATATCAAGAATTAGGGTTTACCCTGGAAGCGTGCCAAACACCTCCGTCAGCGGCTCAGCTCCTCCACCACGCAGCAGCTGCACCACCACGCAGCAGCTGCAGCAACAGCAACAGCACCACCACCACCAGCTCCTCCACCACCACCACCACCAACAGCACCTCCACCAAAACGCCTAAAAAACTAACCCATGTATAGATCAGGTGATTCTACAACTTTTGGTGGTCAAACTACAGCAAATGGCTGGACAAATCGCTCAGAAATGAGAGAAAACGCTGCTGGGTTGAGAGCAAACGAGAGAGAGAAAGCAGATGAACTGAGAGCTAGAGGAGGAAGAAGAGAGTCCAGGCAGCAGCGATCTCGGGCAAGGCAGCAGCGATCTCGGGCAAGGCAGCAGCGCACAGGCGAATTTATTCTCCCGCGATTCGGGTTCGCGCAGCCCGACTCGGGGATAGCCAACCCAAATATCGCGCCTCGGGATTCCGAGCCCCGACAGCATCTGCTCCTGGCCAGGAGACAAACCGACACGGGCCGCGCGTGGCCGACAGGCACGCTTCGGGGTCCAAGTCCCCGACTTTGGCCTCGCACGCCAGATTCCGTCCTCTTCGGGATTCCGCACCCCGATTTCAGTATTTCGGATTCACACACCCCGACGATGTATTATTCCTGCAAAAGATGAAAATCGAGTATTATTTCTATATTTAATAATAAAAAGTGTATTATTAAAAAAAATCACCCGAATTGCCTACCTACATACGTTTGTCACGTCGATTAAAAGTGACCAGAGCGAGTACCACACAAGCCATGTTGTCACGTGGGTTTCACACAGCGAGTGCGAAGACACGCTATGTGTCTTGCACTGTTCTTTTTAACAAGGCAAAATATTTGCCTAATAGTTGGAAAGCTTGTTGGCGGAAAATCAGCCAAAAAATTGGTACAAACACCTCACCAAACTCGTGGAACACTTTGGTCGCGAGGGTGCACACAGTCACCTAGGTACCCATAGAAGGTGCAAACATATCACTGAACCGAAGATGGTCATCGAGGTTGCTCACCAGTTTCATCGTCATCACTTTTGCAGTGACTCCGACTTCCATGAAGAAGCGACTTACAAAGAAGATCTCGCCGTAGCGGCAACATGACGCTCAAGCCAACTTATGCCAAACAAGTGACTCTTTGCGCAAAGACATGCATCTCTAATGACGAGGTCAAGGAATTTTATGATTTGCCACACTTTTCTTTTCGCACTTCTATTATTTTCCATTTTCCGTGTCACTGACATGTGGTCTAGGGAGGAGATGTATTTTCCATTTTCCGTGTCACTGACATGTGGTCTAGGGAGGAGATGGGCAAGACCCACGCCGGAAAAAATCTTCACCACTGTACGCGTTCAAATGAAGAGCTAGTAAGACATAGCAGCTCTGACTTCACATCAAGGGAAGACCAATGCAAAGAAACTTGGACACGCTAGAGACCGACTAGTATGGTCTTGTCATGACCAAACCATATCGCCCGTCGACGACATCGTTGCTACGCAAGCCGCCGCACGGAGCTCCAGGATCGTCGGTTTTGGACACCATCCATCCGCGATGCTATGTGCTTCCATCCCACATAGGAGTGCGGAAGAGACCGAGATCTTCTAGACAACGTCTCAAAGGAGGTAAGCGGCGTGACATGAAGCCCGTCACCCGACCCATCTGGGTCAAAGCTTTGACCCGAAGAACCTTATTTGAGTGTTTATGTTGAGGAAACTCCACGGTGGTGCCTCTAAGGAGGAGAGTGGCCCACAATCGCCATCATCGATGGCTGCCGCAGCCGACAGAATTCCGCCGGAGTTCGAGGCCACCGTACCATTCCCTGCGAAACTAGCTAAAGTCAGCCTCGCACCTCCAGGGGCCACAAACCCCTGACGCCACGACCGTCCCAACTCCAGAGCAATACCACCACTTTCCTCGCTATTAGCAACGCCGACGAGCCATATCAGACGCCCACCGTCGAGCATTCATCGGAAGAGCCACCAACGGCTGGCTGGCCACCGAACCGCGTCGAAGATCCAGGAGTAGGAGGGGCGCCACCCTACCCCGATGCGACGAGAAGGAGTCGCGGAGCGGCCACGACCGACGTCGTATCATTGATGAAGTGGGAACCGCAGCTCCTCCACCAAAGGCGCAACAAGAGGACCCCACATCGCGAAGGGTACCACGGACACCGGGAGGAGCCGCTCTAGCCGCTACTACAAGGGGTCTAGCCTCCCAACCAGCAGTTGAGCCGCGAGGCAGCTCGGAAGAGGCCCCACCGCCGCCATCTTTCGCATGGGCTTACACTGGTGGAGTCATCCGGTGGTGGCTCGGGGGAGCGGAGCCTGGGAACAGGGGGTGGCGGCGGGGTTAGGGTTTCTCCGAAGCCATCCCTGGAAACAACGTGGGGTCAGGGGTGAATTATAGTTTGAACTTTTTTGTTTTGCGCAATTTTAGGGCAAGACTAAATACATTTCTAATTTCTAATATTTTAGAAGAGACACATGGAGCTATGTCTTATAATTTGGTCCTTGGTATTTTATCTTAGTCAAGTTCATTTTGTGCTTAACTTTGAGAAAAGAGATATTTTTGTTTATTTTCGCACATTATGGTCTATTTAATTCAAAGGGTTCTAAAAACACAGAAATAGAAAAAACGTAGGATAATATGTCATGGCTTGTGAAATTCTATATAAATAAGAAACAGAGGAATAGTTGGAGTAGTCAGTTTGGTTGCACCACAGAAAAGAGTACATTTCATAGTTTTTATAGACACATAGGAAAATTTCCAATAGATCTAAACTCTTGCTAGAAATCTTATACGGTTGCCGTATAGTAGAAGAGAAGAACCTTAATACTAAGAATTTTGGAGGGTTTCGGAAATTTAATTTGGCTCCCGGGTGCATATGCCCCCTCTACTAAAAAATTATGTTTCGAAATATCGAAAAATTTTGACGAAAAATTCTACATGTACATCTCCATACTATATGTGGGTTTGTCAAGTTTCGCGAGGAACCAATTTTTGTGTGGTCTATGTAAAAAAGAGAAAACTATCTTCTGAAAAGTCTTATTTTTACCATTGATTTTTATTTATTTTACACACGCCACATGACAAGTCTATTTCTCATGAAACGACTTTGACAACGCCTAGCACGTGAAGATGTACATGTGAATTCTTCGCGGAGGGTACTTGAATCAAATGGCCTCTACAGCAAACATTCCTATAGGTAAAAATCGTACGAGATTTTTTTTTCAAATCCTTTGAATCAAAAAAATCCTTATTTGGAGTACCACACCAATCAATAGGCACACTGCATGCAACATTTACCAGCACAAACAAGGCATCATTGGCCACTTCCTTCCTCCCGTTGCATGTTTGCACACATCCCAATACTTAATTTGCAGTTACCAAAGCGTGCATTAGCTCCTCATGAATGTTTCCCCCTTGAATCAAGTGACACTATCAGTAGCAGCCATCTCTAGTTTTGGCTTGCAAACAGTGGTCATTCCCCCAACTCTCCGATGGAGAACTGCAGGTCCTATGAGGAAGGATACTACTACTCGCAGAACTCCATCCCTTATGAACAGGATTTCTACTTGAGGTAAGGCGTGCTATTTGGCCTCTCCCTTGCGCAAAGTCAAATATTCTTGTTGTACACTCTTCTGTTACATTAATCTATAGGGATGTTAGTTTTCTTGTTTGCAAGATGAACCATTTTCCCCTCTTTTTTTGGAACTTGCATGAGCTACTAGTTCTGTGCACTAGGAAGAAAACTTCGTTGAAGCTTTTAATCCAGGAATCATGCTATCTTTTGTATGTACCTGCTGCGACAATGGAGTCTCGAGTACCTTCTGGAGCTAGCACACAACTACACCATTCGGCATCTCTGTACTAGTACTAGTACCACTAAGAGCGGTACTACACAAATCTTTGCATAAAGCATATCATCGTCATCAAGCACTGCAGAGTCTGTAGGCTTCCAAGTTCTTATGTGTCGTTGCAGACGAAGCCCCCTTACATGGCGATATCTTCAAGTATTGGCCTGACTTGGAAGAAGGAGCTCATCACAAAGGCGAGCAGGTGAGGCGGGAGGTGGGCGCTGACGCCGGGGCGAAGAAGCACGAGGGATCAGAGGAAACAGTGTTCTCCTCCACCCAGCATCTCCGTAGTACTACTAGTAGTCCTCAGAGCTGCCTCTCGCTAGGTACTTGCAACAATTCTTTGAACAAAGCATCATCACCAAGCACTAGAAACGGGGTTTCACGTTATTTTTTCTGTCAATGCAGATAGCTCAGCCTTGGAAGGAAATCATCACAAGGGGGAGAAGCACTTGAAGCAGGAGCTTGACCGCGATGCTGGGGAGAAGAAGCGCGAGTGGCGCCTGAGCAATGGACCCGATCAGACGCCATTCACATTCGAGGTGGTCGCGCAGTACTTTTGCATGCCTGTCAAGCAGGCGGCGGAAGAGCTCAATGTTGGGCTGACGCACCTGAAGAAGAGGTGCCGGGAGGTCGGGATCCCGCGATGGCCGCACCGCAAGGTGAAGAGCCTGGAGACGCTCATAAAAAATGCTCAGGTGTTCTTGCTAATTCGAATCTCCCAAATTCTGGATTAGTTTCTCCCCATCTCTTCAGTAGTGCTTCCTAATTCTGTTCATGCGAGCATTTGAATTTGCGAGACCGGTGAACATAAATTAACCATCTCGTGCAGGAGCTAGGGAAGCCTAAGATCGAGGTGGAGAGGCTGCGTCAGATGAAGAAGCTGATCGAGGAGAGGCCTGGGCACGTTGAGCTGGATCAGAAGACGATGGTGTTGAGGCAGGCGTGCTTCAAGGAGAAGTTCAAGAGGAGAAGGCTCATGGAAATTCAGGGATGATGGGGATGCATCAGGATTCAAGCTGAACCTGCTTGTTCATGGGGATTTTGTTGCTGGGTGTTTCGCAGGTTTGATAAGGGAACTTTGTCTCTCGGTCTTTTGCAGGTTTGATCAGGGGAAGTTTTGTCTGATCAAACGTGTCGTCGGTAGCGTAGTCTGGTCACCTTTTTTTTTGTGCTGGGTCTGACCAAGGCAGAAGGTAGGAGCTTTTGCTGTATATATTTACTTTCCTCTGGTCAACTTGCTACTGAATGGTTATAGTAACTGTTTCGTAGTTTAGCAATGCCAAACGCAAAATATGTTTACACTTTTCAGACACCGCCTCTTGTGCCAACAAAATCTTGTTTTCCTTGTGAAACTAGCAAGGTGGCCCTCGCAAATGCAAGGGCCCTACTTGATGATTTTTCTGCAATTTTAGTTAATTGTGGTGAGTAAGTGATCATATATAATAGGCGCTTAATCTAAGAAAATAGAAATTTGGTAGGTAATGATTTATTTTTTGTAACATTTAAATTTCTAAGGGCTTAATATTCAAATCTACTACCATACTTACAATATTCTTCTTTCAAAAATGAAGATGGGTCCTCTAAAAAGATTCGTTCTCCACGGTTACTTTTGACTTCTATTAGACGTTGAGAGATGAATTTATGCTTTCATCAATTTATATTAACCAAACAACCAACAAAATCTGAACAAATAAATCACGTATTTGACTTCAAGTTTTGATTTGGCAATACTCATATGAAAACATAGTTGAATACTTTAGCAAGGAAATGGTTCAACGTGTGTATCCACCGGTTGCGGAAGGTTTGAACGGTGTGTCTATTTTGGGGAATTAATGTGTTGGTTGTTTAGGATATCCAACGCACAATACTTGATGATTTATTTCATGAGAAATGATTGGATGAAAACCTTGTATAGAGATTTTTCTCCTCGTTGATAAGAAATGACATGTCGTCAGACATTAGTGGTGACGGGTACTAGTGTGGTCGCCGTCCTCGATCTGTATGCAAAATGGTTGTCGACCGGACACGTTGTGCCACCGGATATTCACGGTGATGAGCGGCAGCATGGTCGCCGCCAACCGATCAATATGCAAAATGATGGTTGTCCTGACACGCAAGGACAAGGCTGCCTAGCTAGCGGTAGGAGGTGGTTATATGCATGGACGCGTAGCTAGTTGTGCCCCTGGGCAGCCGGATAGATCGGATGCTTCCGTACCAAGCTAGCAAAATGTGCTACTACAATCAAATCACCATTCCAACATGTTGCTGGAGTATTTAATCTGTGGTGCAAGCACATATCATGCCAACAACGATCAACTCAGCATGTGGGATTGGCTAACAAAAAACCCTCACGGTGCCCCGTGCTAGGAGGCAGGACGAACGTATTGGCTTATTTTGCGAACCGTGAGTGGATACTGTCCAACCATGAACACATGTTAGACCTGGCTCAGATTTACTTGTGCCGAAATATATCGTTGAGGTCACACATGGTTATGCTTGCTAGTAAGATGGAGTTGGCACGATACTATTGGTCGCTGAAATCTCAGCCATTATGTTCATATTTTTTATTAACGTACTTTGAAATTACACTGTATATTAACTTGACACAGAACTCCATATATTATATGATTTTAATTTTCTGGTTAAATCATATCAACAAACTATTAATCGGACTGATTTGGATGTTGTGGACTAATGTGGTGCCTGAAAAGAGGATGTCATAGGTTTCCTGTGGTGCATAGTTTTAGTTTACATAATACATCATGCATTTCATGTGCAATTTTAGATAATTATTTTGTCATATGTAGTCAATCTTAGTAGCACAACACGATCAAATATCACCAAATGGAAGATATCATCAAAGGTAAATTTATCTTGGATGCTGATGAGATGTGTTTTCATACTACAAAGCTACAACATGCTGAGCCGGTCGTTCTCTGGAGTCCACCTCCTGTTGGATGGCACAAACTTAACACAGATGGCTCATATGGATCGGGAGGTCATGGGGGTGTTTGTATGATAGCACGCGACCATAATGGTGAGATCTTACTCTCAGCATGCCGTCAACTCCTGTCATGTCGGGATGCACTGGGTATACTGAACTTTCGGCACTACATGAAGGTTTATCTTTAGCTTTGCATTGGAGTAATCTACCCCTAATCATTGAGATAGATTGCTTGGAGATTGTCAGGATTCCGAAGAATAAAGAGATTGATCGTTCTAACTACACCATGGAGATTGAAGAGATTAAAAACTTGCTGAAAGTCCGTCTAACTTGTATTACTCATGTTAAGAGATGCCAAAATGATAGTAGTCATTTCTTGGCAAATTATGCTAGAACAAATTCTCAAACGGCAGCGTGGTTCGCCTTGGTCCAGAGGGGTTAGCGGGCACATGTCATGGAGTTTTGTAATGTGTGATGCTTTGAGTAATACAAAAACTTAGTAGCATAACATTATTTCTTTGTATATTCTAACTTCGAGATTTATATGAGAATTTGTTCCTGACTATTTTTACTTGAAATTTGTGTACTCCTCCATTCCGAAAAAGACGTCACGGATTTGGCTAAATTTAATTTTACATCAAATAGTGTGTAGATACATTAAAATTTAGATAAATATACCACATCCCTTTCGGAGCAGATGGAGTATTATTTTTTATAAATATAGTGATTCCTCTGGACTCCTTTTATTTTTATTTTGTGCGGACAGAGACATATATGTGTCAATCTGGCATACTGTGTAGGTCCAAAATATATATTGGTACATGTTACGTAAAGTCTTTTAATCTAAACCATGAAAATTATAGATCTAACCATTAAAATAATTTTAATGATGTGGGTTAACGTGGTGTCTCTGTTTTAGACCCTCGGATTGTGCTTTTAGTATATAATAGATAATAGATTTCAAAACGGTCACCAATGCACACTTTGTTGGCCAACGATGGAGGCAATGTGTCACTGCTTTGTTAAAAAGTGCAACGGAGTACATGCAAGAGAGAAAAATAGGTTTGTTTCTTCTAGAGCTTATTTGAATTTATACTTTTCTGGAGATTTTTTTGGAGAAAAAAAACATGTCAAATGAACAACATAGGACTTTTTTTTTTACTAAGGGGTTCACCCAAAACTCAAACCTCTATTTTTGTGGAAAATCATATTCCCCAAAACCCAATGTCATATTCGAAAAGCTACCAAACCTACTACTGTTGACCTATCCACTAGTCCAATGACAGATGGATATGTGAGCTGACAAAGTGTAGGCTGGTGCCAACGCAGGCTATAGCACGGGCGATACCGCCCGCAGCAAGGCGGTAGCGGGGCGGTAGGCGGGCGAGACGGTAGCGGCGGGCGGTGGTTCCACCGCCCGGCGGTAGGGGGCGGTACCGCCCGCCTATAGCCCGCGTTGGAGGCGAGAGCGGGGCGAGAGGGAGGCGATAGCGGTGCTAGTGGAGGCGGTAGGGAGGAGAGAGAAATGAGAGCTGGCACTATAGCCCGTGCACTGACACCGTGGGGTGAGAGTGCGATGAGAGTGGGGTGATAGTGAGGATAAAAGCTGACGTGACGGGTGAGAGTGGGGTGATGCATTGGCACCAGCCTACGCTATGAGTGTTGACCAATCTACTAGTCCAGTGACATGTAGACATGTTCGCTGAAAAAGTGCACAATGCCTTCAAGGAGGACTCTTAGCTCACACATCGATGTTGGCTAGTCCAACCACACATTGAATCTGGGACTATCATTTGGCAACACTGGGCAATAAAACTTCAAAACAACACATTCAAAAAGCTAGATCATGAGACCACATGTCAACCACCATAGTCGACATCTACCACTATACTTTTTCGATAAAGGGGATACTAATTACACTCAGCTTCTGCAACAACGTAATGCTCTAAAACATTACGGATTCACACAACTAAAAAAGGGTAAAAGAAAACTAAGAAATAAAAGTCTCGCTACAATATCTCATCCCTAGCAACAATAATACAACAACCACCAAGACGACACCTGAAATTCAGACTCTTCAAAAACGACGCCTTTAAGAAGGGAACAGTGCACCAGCGCCGTCGTCGCCCGATCAAAGATTTTAGATTTTCACCCTGAAGATAGTCTTCGCTCTTAAAACAATGCATTCAACAAGGACATTGCCAGACACAACTTGAGCCTCCATTAGCTAGTCCTCCAATCCCTTCATGATATTCTCTTCTTCTGACTTCACCATGGATCAGCTGTCACTTGGTGTCAACACAGAAAAGAGCTTCGCGCCGCTCCCTCCAGACCAAACGGTCGGAATAAAAGCATGGGTGCGCACGACCGAAATCCACCGATCCAGCAAACTCCAGGCAATATAAGCACTGTTACACTCGCTGTCGGCGCCTTCCGGAACTCAACACTTTGGCTAGGTCATGAAGGCCAGGCCTCCGACAGGTCTTCATCTTCACCCAAGAGAGACCCTAGGGTCGCCGCCTTTATTCAGGTCGGGCCCTATGCCGGTGTTGAC
>NC_061509.1:240903076-240923160 GCF_022539505.1 Lolium rigidum | reverse complement strand
AATAACACATGGGTTATCTCCCAAGAAGTTCTTTCTTTATAGCCGTTAAGATGGGCTCAGCAGATTTAATGATGCACTCGCAAGAAATAGTATTTGAAGCAAAAGAGAGCATCAAGAGGCAAATTCAAAACAAATTTAAGTCTAACATGCTTCCTATGCATAGGAATCTTGTAAATAAACAAGTTCATGAAGAGCAAAGTAACAAGCATAGGAAGATAAAACAAGTGTAGCTTCAAAAATTTCAGCACATAGAGAGGCATTTTAGTAACATGAAAATTTCTACAACCATATTTTCCTCTCTCATAATAACTTTCAGTAGCAACATGAGCAAACTCAACAATATAACTATCACATAAAGCATTCTTATCATGAGTCTCATGCATAAAATTATTACTCTCCACATAAGCATAATCAATTTTATTAGTTGTTCATGGTCAAAAAAAAAATTATTAGTTGTAGTGGGAGCAAATTCAACAAAGTAGCTATCATTATTATTCTCATCAAGTGTAGGAGGCATAGTATAATCACAACAAAATTTACTCTCCATAGTAGGTGGCACCAAAAGACCACTATCATTATAATCATCATAAATAGGAGGCAAAGTATCATCAAAGAAAATTTTCTCCTCAATGCTTGGGGGACTAAAAAGATCATGAAAACCAGCTTCCCCAAGCTTAGAATTTTCTATATCATTATCAACAATGGTGTTCAAAGCGTTCATACTAATATTACTACCAGGCATGCAAATAAGGTTCCATAGGTTTTTTAATTTTCGCATCAAACCATCCATGTCTTAAATCAGGAAATAGAATAAGAAGCTCATTGTCGTCCATTATGCCAAACTAGTGTAAACAAGAAACAAAAAGATGCAATTGCAGGATCTAAAGGAAATAGCTTCGAGTACTTACAACAGCGAAAATAGCTTAGTAGCCGAGATCCGGAGTGTGAGTACCTTTTACCTTTCCTCCCCGGCAACGGCGCCAGAAAATAGCTTGTTGCCGGGGTTGCCGGTGTGTGTGTGCCATTTACCTTTCCTCCCCGGCAACGGCGCCATAAAATTAGCTTGATGTCTACGGGTGCTTCTATTCTTGTAGACAGTGTTGGGCCTCCAAGAGCAGAGGTTTTTAGAACATCAGCAAGTTTCCCTTAAGTGGATCACCCAAGGTTTATCGATCTCAGGGAGGAAGAGGTCAAAGATATCCCTCTCATGCAACCCTGCAACCACAAAGCAAGAAGTCCCTTGTGTCCCCAACACACCTAATAGGTGCACTAGTTCGGCAAAGAGATAGTGAAATACATGTGGTATAAATATATATGAGCAGTAGTAACGATGCCAGAAAAGTGCTTGCTGGCGTGTGGTTGATGGTGGTAATATTGCAGGAAGTAAAGATGCAGTAAAACAGTAAACAAGCAGCGATAGCAGTATTTAGGAACAAGGCCTAGGGATTAGACTTTCACTAGTGGACACTCTCAACTTTGATCACATAACATAATAAATAGATAGATGCTAGACTCTACACCCTCTTGTTGGATGATGAACACCACTAATTGTGTAGGATTACACGAACCCTCAATGCCGGAGTTAACAAGCTCCACAATATTCAATGTTCATATTTAAATAACCTTAGAGTGCATAACAGATCAACACAACTAAACCAAGTACTAACATAGCATGCACACTGTCACCTTCACACTATGTAGGAGGAATAGATCACATCAATACCATCATAGCAATAGTTAACTTCATAATCTACAAGAGATCATAATCATAGCCTACGCCAAGTACTAACACCGATGCACACACTGTCACCATTACACCGTGCAGGAGGAATAAACTACTTTAATAACATCACTAGAGTAGCACACAGATAAATTGTGATACAAAACATATTGCAATCATAAAGAGATATAAATAAGCACTTCACTATGCCATTCATAACAGCGAATAAGTATTCTGTGAAATATAGCCTAAGAGACCCACACGGTGCACACACTGTCACCTTTACACACGTGGGACAAGGAGTCTCCGGAGATCACATAAGTAAAACCCACTTGACTAGCATAATGACATCTAGATTACAAGCATCATCATATGAATCTCAATCATGTAAGGCAGCTCATGAGATTATTGTATTGAAGCACATAGGAGAGAGATTAACCACATAGCTACCGGTACAGCCCCGAGCCTCGATGGAGAACTACTCCCTCCTCATGGGAGACAGCAGCATTGATGGAGATGGCGGTGGTGTTGATGGAGAAGCCTTCCGGGGGCACTTCCCCGTCCCGGCGGCGTGCCGGAACAGAGACTCCTGTCCCCCAGATCTTGGCTTCGCGATGGCGGCGGCTCTGGAAGGTTTCTCGTACCGTGGCTTTTTCGTATCGAGGTTTTAGGTCAGGGACCTTTAAATAGGCGAAGAGGTGGAGTCGGAGGGTCGACGAGGCGGTGACACACTAGGGGGGCGCGGCCCAGGCCCTGGCCGCGCCACCCTGTCATCTGGGGCCCCTGTGGCCCTCCTCTGGCGACTCTCGGGTGTTATGGAAGCTTCGTGGAAAAATAGGATGCTGGGCCTTGATTTCGTCCGATTCCGAGAATATTTCCTTACTAGGATTTCTGGAACCAAAAACAGCAGAAAACAGGAACCGGCCCTTCGGCATCTCGTCAATAGGTTAGTTCCGGAAAACGCATAAATATGACATAAAGTATGTATAAAACATGTAGATATCATCAATAATGTGGCATGGAACATAAGAAATTATCGATACGTCGGAGACGTATCAGCCGCGCCGCCCTGTGAGGAGGGGGCCCACAGCCCCCTCTCGCCTCCTTTTCTTCGCGTACTCCTTCGTCCCGAAAACCTAAGCCAGAGGGGGTACGTCGCGAAGAGTCACAGCCGCCTCTGCGGGGCGGAGAACACCAGAGAGAAAAGAGCTCTCCGGCAGGCTGAGATCTGCCGGGGAAATTCCCTCCCGGAGGGGGAAATCGACGCCATCGTCACCGCCATTGAGCTGGACATCATCTCCATCATCATCACCATCATCTTCATCATCATCACCGCCGTCTCCACCGCTGCACCTCGTCACCGCTGTAGCAATTTGGGTTTGATCTTGATTGTTTGATAGGGGAAACTCTCCCGGTGTTGATTTCTACTTGTTATTGATGCTATTGAGTGAAACCGTTGAACCAAGGTTTATGTTCAGATTGTTATTCATTATCATATCACCTCTGATCATGTTCCATATGATGTCTCGTGAGTAGTTCGTTTAGTTCTTGAGGACATGGGTGAAGTCTAAATGTTAGTAGTGAAGTATGGTTGAGTAATATTCAATGTTATGATATTTAAGTTGTGGTGTTATTCTTCTAGTGGTGTCGTGTGAACGTCGACTACACGACACTTCACCTTTATGGGCCTAGGGGAATGCATCTTGTACTCGTTTGCCAATTGCGGGGTTGCCGGAGTGACGTAAACCCGAGCCCCCGTTGGTATATCGATGCGGAGGGATCGCGAGGATCTCGCAGTTTAAGGCTGTGGTTAGATTTATCTTAATTACTTTCTTGTAGTTGCGGATGCTTGCAAGGGGTATAATCACAAGTATGTATTAGTCCTAGGAAGGGCGGTACATTAGCATAGGTTCACCCACACAACACTTATCAAAACAATGAAGATTAATTAGCCGTATGTAGCGAAAGCACTAGACTAAAATCCCGTGTGTCCTCGAGAACGTTTGGTCATTATAAGTAAACAAACCGGCTTGTCCTTTGTGCTAAAAAGGATTGGGCCACTCGCTGCAATTATTACTCTCGCACTTTACTTACTCGTACTTTATTCATCTCGTTACATCAAAACCCCCGAATACTTGTCTGTGAGCATTTACAGTGAATCCTTCATCGAAACTGCTTGTCAACACCTTCTGCTCCTCGTTGGGATCGACATTCTTACTTATCGAAGATACTACGATACACCCCCTATACTTGTGGGTCATCAAGACCGTCTCTTAGAGTGGTCATGAACCATCCCCAAGAACTTGTACACTCAACCTCCACTAAATCCATTGCAATGGGAAGTATACAGTCATTAGGATCAATTCCCACTGCTGACAGTAATATGCCTTTATACTTTGTTTTTATGTGACAATCGTCCACACATATTAGTGGGTTGCACCCTCTTAAGAACCCTCTTTTGCATGCATCAAAATATAAATATAGTGTTGCCAAGTTCTCTTTAGCTTCCTCACCTCCTATGCCTGCTACCCTATTAGTTGTCAAGAAGAATTTGCTTCCAGGATTTTTTCTCAATTATTGGCCAAAATCCATCAGTAGAGAGAATTTGGCATATTCATCTCCATTAATTATACTTCAAGCTTGTCTCCTTACGCTACTCAACTTCCACCTATTTGGGCACGTGTTAAACTATCTATGGACTTTAGCTGCAAAGGTCTTCAGAGAATTTTTTTGATTGTCTCTAATCTCATCATAGAATCTCTCAGTCAAGAATGGTGAAGTAAGTGCCTTCATGTCCCAAGAACCACAACATGTGTGCTTCCCTACATACAGTTTCTTAATTGCAAATCCCTTTGTCCTAATGTCTTTGGTTGCTCTCATGGACCAAGGGCAGCCAGGCTTGCACACAATAGTAATTCTGGCCCTATCATTCTTTAGTTTGTTTACTTTGACTTTGTTCTTAACACTATATGCATTTAGTGCTTTTGTCCACACAACTGAAATTCATACCAACCTTGAAGATGGGATTTTGCATGAAAACTTTATGATTGAATTCCCTGATTTTATTCTTCTAATGTTGCTCTTCTTCTAATCTCAAATTCAGGGTAGTATCTTGTAAAGCATCATCATCTTCTAATTCAAACACATTGTGTTGTTCATTGTGATCATCTACATCTTTGTCAACATTATCATCAAACAAGTCATCTCCATCTTCCACATCAAACTCACTATCAGCAAAGTTGCTATCACTATCACTATCACTGTCATTGTCTTCATGTTGCAACGGTTCAGTGCCTTTAACATTGTTTCCCTCAACTTCTGAAGCATTACCTCCTCCTCTTGTTCCTTCTGCATATACAACAGATGATGGCACTAGTGCTAAACTGCTACTGCTTCATTCACCTGTTGTAACTTTAATGGGTTTTATGTTTTTAAATCATCCATTGACTAGCACATCATAACTCAATGTCTGCAAGAAGTTTGTGTGATAAACCATTATGGAAGTGTCATTTCCAACTTGGCGTCTTCAATCATATCAACAATGTCATTATCTCGATTCAATGCACCGCAATCCATCCATAAGATTCATCCTAGGCTTTAACCAAGTATACATGGAGCCTCCCATCCATCTCATGTCCTAACCTACTCAGAAAATCTTGAATCCACAAAAGCGAGAGTGTATCACGGCTGCAATCATCAAACAAACCAACCGTTCCACACATGTAACATAGATTTTCCCTCACGCCACCGAAAAATCCGTTATGGTGAATCATCAGTGTAAACAATTCAGCATTATACCATGGACTACAAAACATGTACACCCTTACCAAGCCATGTCAAAACATGGCAAAAACAATAAAAGTTTCAGCTAAAACAAGCTACATATATTCAGAGAAAACAATAATAGATAGAAACTGAACATTGCTAAACTTACAATGTTAAGACATGCTACATATATTATATATCATGTATGTATTATTACCAATCAAGAAGTTAGTGAATAAATGTTGCTTAGTTTATGTCACATACAAATACATGGACAAATATCTTCTAAAAAGAAAGGGGCCGCAACCCCAACAATGTAGAAGTAATATGCATTTGTACTATATGCATTACTACAAAGTTCAGAAAATTATATTGGAGAGAACAAATTATAGTGTACATCCATACTCAAATAACATTATGTAAGCTCAAATTATAAAGAACAAAGACTTAAATAAATAGGACACCAATGACAGTTAACTAAACATATAAGTGAAACCTGCACTACTAGAAAGTTCAGAGAAACATTACACTTTTAAATTGGATTCACTTGAGTGCAAAACATATTTTAAAACTGCAATACTTATGTACTAGTGCAAACTGGTAAATCTCTACGTAAAGTAACTAACTATTTCACCTAGTGCCTCATACAAGCGGAAATTAAACCACCTATCTACTAACAGATCACCATGTGCTCACAATTATGCCGGTTGAACTGTTGCAGACTAATACCCTACAACTACCTAATTGACCACGGTTTCATCACATAATTCGACCTAATCGTCATTGATCATACGCATGGAAGAACCAAGACGAAGCAAACATAATCAGAGAGGGAAAAGTGTTAACATATTTCGGCGGGTCTTCGAATAAGAGCCGAAACTGCGGCTTCAGCGGCATCTCGTCGGAATCGACACCACGGACGACGTCAAAAGTCGCTGCCTTGATGTGGCACCGCTGTCTTCTCGGAGGATGAAATGCTCAACTACTCTCCACGCCACGAACAAAGTCCTCCCAGTAATAAAAGTAGAGGTGTGTGTGTGTGGGTGGGTGGGGGGCAGGGTGGGGCTAAACCATGCGACCTAAGAAACTCCTAGGGCCTTATTTGCATAATTACAACTCCAGTTAGCGCCAGGATGGCTGCCACATGCCAGTTTAGGACTGATCAGGCCTAATTTGCACAATTAGACAAGGGGGGCGCTAGGAATCGGATGCCGATTTCTGCTTCCGATCGGACCTGTGGTTGGCCGTACGATTGGAACCAGCTCCGTCGTACGATTTTCAAACAGCGTTGCTTCGCTCCTTCCGTTATTCCTTTCCGTGATTCCAGTAAACAGCTTGCATGCTTTCCGTTTGAACCGCCATATCCAAATCAATAGCTTATTTTTAGAAAATTGTTTTGGGGAATTGTAAGTTGTTTTCGGTTGATAAAATACAAGAAATCACTTATGAACTTTTCCAGCGACACCAATATAGTTTTGTAGCCATATAAAAAAAATGTAGTTTTATAGCAGGGAAGCATTGCTTTTCAGCACTGGAAGCCCCCTTTTTTGGAGAAATTTTTCTTTGTTATTTTCGTAGAATAATCATGGCATACCCAACTTTTGTTTTAAATGTTGCAAACTTATTTTCTACTTAGAATAGTTTCCTACGAAGAATATTTTGCTTCTCTTGGCCAGCTCGATTGCTTCCAAGACAATTGGCATTTAGACAAATCTAAGACATGTTTCATGGGACGAAGGTGTAGATACATTCAAATTTAGACAAATCTAAGAAATGTTTAATGAAAATGGACGGAGTAGTATTTTATTTCCTCGATTGAGAATATGTAACAAATATTCATTTATGTTAACATTTCTTCCAACAAATAATGTTATTTTCTTAAGAAGGACATAGTGTCTGCTTCCAATGTGACAAACATTTGTTTCTATCAACATTGATTTCAAAAGAGCTCATCATTGCTTCCAAAATAAGTAGTAGATGCTTCAATAAAACAAATATGTGCTTCTATCATCCTGCCATCGCAATTCTCTTAAAAGTAAACTAACTTTTGCTTCAAGTAATAGAATCAGTCACAGGGTATGTGTGAGCTAATAATTGCTTCCAAAAGAAGTAGTATGCTTCAATGAAACAAACATGTGCTTCTATCATCCTGCCTTCCCAATTCTCTTACAAGTAAACTAACTTTTGCTTCAAGTAATATCAAATTTGCTTCTATATATATATTAAGAATCAGTCACAGGGTATGTGTCGTCTAGCACAATGCATGTTGTCCACCTCTCATAGCGATGGAACATGCGTATCAACAGGAACGTAAGAGGCTCGTCGATGACCTGCAGCAGCGACCTATGGCTCTGAGGTACTAGGACTAGCACATTGGTCTTCTTCCAATAGCGTGAAGAAGCCGCTCACCCCACTGGTGGTGCTTCACACAAGAAACATTGACCAACGTAATCTCGTGCTCAAGTTGTAGCCAGAGGATGGAAACCACTGAGAAAGAAAGGTAATCTGGAATGTGTTCACTTGAACCATGAGCAACATATATGATAAAAAGTAGGAAGCACGGGGCAATGTTTAAAATACAAATCTACTGACAAATTAAAAAAGAAATTAACAATATTATGCAAACTTTCAGGAAGAAACACACAAATGGTTCGGAAGCATCAATGTTATCATATCTCAACATAACTATTACCACATAGAAGTTGTAATGCCTGGAACATAACTAGTATTATGAGGATAATATTTAAATTACAATGGTAATGAAAATGATAATACAAAAAGTCAACAAGGGTGGAGCATGGTTATATGAAGCAAACTATCCAGAATGAAGAAAGAAACATAATGTACATAGGAAGCATGGTTATTTTGAAGCAAGAGATTAGTAACATCTCAACACAAATCATACATCTTGGAAGAATAGAAATTTCACATGCAGTACATAGCAAAAGATTGATGCTATCTCAACATAAAGATCTAAATTGGAAGCACAGAAATTCCGTATGAACTATATACATAGTATAAATTTCATATTAGTACTATCTCGATGGACTTGTAGCAGTAGCAGCTTCGTAATCTAACATTACGACCTAATATTAGGAACCAATCTAATATTACGATCCAATATTAGATGATCAAGTGCTGCTTGTGGAGGTTTGTGCTTCAGGATCGCATAGAAACTGAACCCAATACAAATTAAGGAAAATATGAGAAAAAGGTTTGGTAGAGTGTGCTGCACCTGCTACTGACGACCTGAGATGTGCTCGATAGCCGCTGCAACCACGACGAACCGGCGAGCCGGATACCCCGAACACGGTTTTCCGCATCGGCACGGCATGTCTTCAGTTATAGAACCGCACGATGGAAAGGAATTGGACGGCATCGGAGCGGTCCGACGACTTGCTTCCCATCGGCCTACGATAGTTAGTGTTTACCATTAGACAAGGTCCTCTACGAATGATAAGAAGAAAATGCACATCCACGCCAACTTGTTGGATAGTGGGTGCATTTAATTCCCATGTGACCTCTGACACTCCAAGAGTGTGTCCTAGCTTCTTTCCAAATTTGTACTTTCGAGTTTCAAAAAAATAAAATAAAAATCTGGAATAGGTATACATAGTCCGTATAGCCGCACGTTAGGCAACTCATTATTTTTGGGTAATATATAAAAATGTTCCGATAGTATTTATGATTTATATATGAGTATTTTTTGTCAGAAATTGGTCTCTTACGTATTTCTGTAAATGCAATGTATTTTTAACGAAAATTTTAACATACAATACAATCTGGATGTATATATCTATGTGTATATTTTTTGGCAGATTTTTGGGAGAACAAAAAATGAGAGTTTTTGGAGACTCCAAGAGCACCGATAAATTTTCGGTGGTCAATCTAATTAGATCTTATGTGGGCATTGACCGCATCAAACCACGCGGTTGTCCAAGGCTCGCTCGTGCACCATCTATTTTTGTTTAGAGAAGCCATCGTACTGTTATAGTGTATTATCTATTTGTTTTCGAAACACAATATAGATGCAGACACCTATAAATATGTACACATATTTACTTCTATAAACGAATGCACGTATATCCTACCCTAATGAGAGTCCAAATTTAAAAAATTGACCCGGCAAGTCTTGAGATAGACGAAATCACCGCGTAAGCCTCGTTGTTGATGAAAACATCACCTCCCACTAAAATAATATTCCAACTTTATAAGGCACTATAATGTCGAACCACGGATTTGAACTCTGACAATAACTCTCCTAACAATTTACATATTAATTCTCGTTGCATTATCTACTTGCACATACGCCCGGTTTCAGTATCCAGAGATGGCCACAACGTGTTAGGTACACCAATTGCGGTTGATCTTTTTGGAATGCGGACTGCGAAGGCACATTTAGCAGTCAGACTGTAGCCATAGAATTTTATATGTGATATGCAGGGTGGCAAATTGGAACGAGTTAGGATCGGGGGAATCACGGCTATTGTTTAACGAATTTCCCGTCCGCTCTTCTGTAGCTGCAGAATTTTATATGTGATATGCAGGGTGGCAATTATTGGAACGAGTTAGGATCGGGGGAATCACGGCTATTGTTTAACGAATTTCCCGCTCTTTTTCTTTATAGACGAAGAAAGTTCCATTTATTTTACCAACAAGCAAGCGGGCCCTCACAAATAGGAGAGCACTAATTTTAGCACGTTAAACATGCCGACGAAATCAATTTAGGGTTTTCAGAGAATATTAAAAGCATGGAAATCTGAATTACAACCAGACTTGTTATGTATTAAGTAAACTAATACCTACTTGATTTTTTTTTACTCCCTCCAACCAAAACAATTGACGGTTGAGGCATCCATATACTATGGCTTTACCACTGAGCTGCCCAACTAATTTTTGATACAGAGCAGAACAAATTTCCAAAAATACCATGTCACTATTTTTAATGTAGAAAAGTGGTATTTTTACGTCCTTCCTACTGGTCCCCACTCTTTAATCTAGGTGATCTACAATTTTACTCACATGTATAGATTGTGTCTATTCACATAACTATACCGACTTAGAATGCACATATTATTTTTTGAAAAATCAATAATGTGCCACATATCATGCCCAGCCTATCATCAACACTCTTTGGTAGCATATTAATCATGCCCCAATGCCTTAGATAAATTATTTGACTCAGCTATCTAAGAGAGCAGAAAAATCAAGTAAAACTTAATAAACTTTGATCGTAGTGATATGCCCATTGAACTCTTAAGACTGAAATTTAACAACAAGGTTATCCGGTTTTTGAAATTTACAACTAAAGATTTTTTTTTACTTTTGGTTCATGCATTAGTACAGATCGGGCCTACTAAGAAAACAAGAATCATGTGCTTGGTCTTCAGGCAGGCCCATACGAAGGCATTAAGCACATGAAAGTCATTCCCAGGCTATCAGGAAAAGTTCACAAACGGGCCATCCGGAGATATTGATCAGCCTACAGGGCCTTCATTGCACACGACTGTTGATATCGTGTGTGAACATTTTTAGACAAATTTTTAATCCTGCACGCATCTTCTCCTCTGCGGCACCCAAACAATACAATATATAAAAGTCGTGTGTCTAACTTTTGGTCAACGCCTAGCCTCTACGCCTTCCTCCGGCATGTCATGCCTCGCCGATGAGTCGGCTTCCTTGCCGGGCTACCGAACAGCCCCCTGCCCCCGCAGCCGCAATGTTAGGCACACCCCACCATTATGGTACACACGCAGTTCACTCCGTCATGGTTTGCACCAAAAAGACCGCTCACCTCTCGTGTGTCGCACAGTACCTGCAGGCGCAACGTCGTTGTTTAGAGCCAGGCCCCTCGGGGGGCAGAGAAGTCCCCTCCGGTGGCGGAGTAGGCACCTCACGTGGCGGAGCAGGCACCTCACGTGACCGAGGAGGACCAGGAGCACTCCGTCCAACTAACTAACAACCAAGATAACGAAGAAGGAAAAATGAATTCGGAGGACATGGAAGAGCGCCTGAGATGGGCGACAATGATGCAGCTGCCAAATATGTGCATGACGAAATATCACAAACGGTTTGTTCAACCAGAATCGTTTGCGGAGGAAGGTATCACGAACGATGTCAGCTATGCTACGCAAACAGTCTCTGTCTGGGAAATCTTATGCGGAGGAAGGTATCACAAACGGTGCCAGCTATGCTGTGCAAACGGGTTCTTTCTGCGAAATCGTTTGCAAATATTTTGGTCGTGAAATGTTCGCGCAAGTTCACCGATTTCGTTCGAAATGCGTAATCAAAATCTTCGCGCCGTTTACCTCCTCGCCTATAAAATGTGACGCTCACTCTTTCCTCTGGCGGCCTACCCACCTCTGCACTATGTCTCCCTGCATATCCACTTTATGTTGCATCGACCTTGCGCCGTCAGATGCGGAGCACGAGCATTCCTCGTAGCACAACGATGCTGGGGAAGCATCATCGACCTCACGTGGTCTGACTCGAAGGAGGAGGAAGCTCCAGAGCAGGAGTAGCATATTGCAGAGGAGGATGATCTGGACGGAATGTTGGAGGACTTGGAGGAGCAGCTGGTGATGGAGCAGTCCATCGAGTCGGCGCAGCGTGAGGAAGCAGTTGTGCATTGCGTGGTGGAGGACTCCTTCGAGACTCTCCGCGAGGACCGACTGCATGCATGGTTGTGCCCCAAGAAGAAAGGTAAGAAGGCCTGCCGCGCAACGCGTGTTTCGCTACCCCCCCCCCTCCCCGATGAGCTTGCTGAGCTGTAGATAACCGCATGATGCATGTAAAATGCATGCATGAACCTTGTAATTTTTTGACACATTCCCACATATTTACAACATATATGATATATGATGTTATATCCATGTTTTATATTGATTTTGGGGATTTGCCAAAGATCCCTTTATTTGCGTTATAACTCTGCAGGACATGAAAACCCTGTTGTGTGTATTTTTGACTTTCAGGGAACTTAACGAAGTCAAATTGAGCTAGCATTTTGGAGATGTCAATATTTCATCAAGAGAAGCATCTGCAACGCTTGGACCTCACGAGAAACGCCAGGAGGGCCAAAAGAGGGCAGGTGGCGTGGCCTGTTAGGGAGGGCGTGCAACCATCCCCCTCTTTTACTACTTGCTCGTCCGATTCTCCTAATTCTTTCGCCCATAGACTTTGTGTAATATCCCAGGTAATGGGGTTACAAAAATAGAGGAAACAGATGTGTGCATTGCATTCATGAATAGAAAATCTGAGGAATTTTCGCGCTTTAAAGTAAAACTGTCACAGTAACTGAAGTTTCACTTGACCTTGGTGGAACTGAAGTAGCTCATCAAGTCAAGTGCTATAAACCTCAGTGTGACCTTTGTTAAAACCTGTTTTGGGTAGAGATGATTCGATCTAAGGGGTTAGATCAAATGGAACTAACACAACAACACTTTAATCAATGATCAACTACTTGATCTTATTATAGATCACAACATGGTATTTCTTGCCATAACATATGAACATCCATTTAATTAGAAATCAAGTAACAATAATTGGAGAAACTATTCTTCACTTATCTTCTCCATGTCTTAAGCTAACCCATGCTCTTATCATAAACCCTAGGATATCCATTCTACTTTAATCTTGGAAACAAGACAAGGAGATCCAACTAAGGAATATAATTCTTCTCTATTCCAAATTAATATACATCAAACCTAGAGAGGTGAGAGTTCTATTATAATTATTAGAGAAGCAATAACAAACCTTGAGAAAACCTTGGATATAAATATCCATATGATCACAACATTATCTTCAAGAGGAACCCTAGAGTATTATTCAAGACATTCCTTAGAGAGAGACAACATTTATGTGGAACATAGATAATGGTGATCATATCAATTTCTATGGAGCCTAACCATAGGATAGTAATACAATTCTTTCCAAATGAGAGAGACCATCCATATCAATCCTAGCTTTAATTACTTAGGATTAAATTACCACCATTGAACTAAAGTATTAGGGAGTAAACCATTTTCCCTTGGAGTGGTGAGATAACCTAATATCACATGGAATAATACCATATCCATGAATTGATAAAGTAAGAAGGATATTAATTCAACCAAGATAGCCAAGTGGAGTCTTAGTCTAGATACCAAAGTAGATATTAGGAGTACACCATAAAAACCTAGAATAACCATTCCTATATGAGAGAACTCAAGCTATGGAGTTATACTCAAGATAGTTGAGGCAACACTTAATCTAAGGGAGAGAACTATCCATATATCCTGATGATTAAATCATCATTCCTTGAGAACAATCATAAGTAATTATCTCAGGCATTCTCCTGGGATATAAATCTAATGAGATAACCATGACCATGTCCACCTAAGGAATTATAAGAGAAGTACTATACCCTTGCTATTCAAGACAACACTTGATCTTGGGAGTGAGAACCAAATTCAGCAGAGATACGTTAGAAAGCCCAACCTTGACCATTATAAATTGAGTAGTGATCATAACCCTAAGAACTTGAGGTAGATGAACATAAGAAAAACCTTGTGCTACATTTCATAATTAAAACCATATGTGTAGTAATCAACCATTTATCATTATAACCAAGACCAAACCCTGATGAGAGTAATATCTACTCTAGATTATTCAAGGTGTTATTAAATATAACCCTAGTACTACCTTTGGGAAAATGGTTATAATAAAAACTACAAGACCTTAACAAGCAAGTGCTCACATAAAATTATATGCATAGAGTTAAATCCTCAGTTATGAGATCAAACCCTACTAATAACTTATAACACACTCATAGTAGAAATACCCAACTCTACTAATATCAAATAGATATAATTCACAAGAAAACCAAAATGAGAGTATCAATTCATGTCTATTTAACATTTTGAATAAGAATCACAAGTGTGCAATAGAATCTCATATAAAATGCTTGTTCAAGTAGAATAATAACATAATAGTCAGGATATTAAATCTTGATAAAATTAACAATTGAGAAACCTGCAAAAATAACAGAATTCAAATATGAAATTCAAATAGAAACTAAAAACAGAATTGTAAACCAGTAAATAAAACAGAAATAGAAAACAAAACAGAAAATAGAGAGAGGAGGAGCTTACCTGCTAGCCCAGCAGCAAACCACGCAGCAACCCAAAAGAAAGCCCACGAGCCAGCCCCGCACCGGCCCAGCCCAGCAGGAAATGGTCCATACCGTTTCGTGTAAATAGAAGGCAAACACCTTCTTCTTCCTCTCCGGGGGCGACACCGCGCAGGAGCACCTGGCCACGTCCTCGTCGAGGATTAGGACGCCGCCGGACGCCCTTCACTATGCCAGAGGCCAATACAAGTATCTCCACGTCCGGAACTATCCCCTTGGCGCCACGATTTGCGCCCAAAGACATCGCCAACACGGCCGCAGTATCCTGGCCGCCGGCAACGAATTATCGTCAATACTGAGTCTCCTGGAGCTATAAAACCATCCCAAAAACCGTAGTGAAACCCTAATCATCCACCGCCCCTTCAATTTTTCTCTAGCCTTCCCTATCTCTCACGGCTCCTCGGAGCATCTGACCGGCGTCGAGGAAGAATCCGTTGGTGTAGGCCACCCTAGGGACCGAGAGGTAGTCCGTGAGAAGCGCACGAGTGTGGGGATCATCCTGGTAGAAGGAATCAAGAAACGGCGTGCTCAATCGGACAAATTCGAGCGTTCCCTTCCGCCGGTGTTCGCCGGAAATCATGTCCGCGAGCTCATCCCCGACCACCCCTGCTTTCAGCGACCACACCAATGCCACCCTGGTAAGAATGCGCGTCCGTAGCATCTTTTATCTCATCATTTAATCAATCGTAGCTCAAACTAGCATCTTGGCCGGCGAGCGCCGCCGCAGTATGGTTCGCCCGAGTCTCTCCGGTGACCATTTCTTGGCGGCGAGACCACTAGCATACTCAGCGCGTCGTTACGCGCCGAATGAGACCACTCGGCCGTCCTCCCGTGGCCTGTATCGTCGTCGCCGTCGTCCGCTGACACGCCGTCGGCGTGTTGACCGGCGAGGTGATGTGGCGGTGGGGTCCGAAACTGGGTTGAACCAGTCAACTGCCAACGAGGCAGCTGACTGGGACCAGACCCCACCTGTCTGCGTCTGGGGTACAAATCGAACCGGTATCTTTAGTATTTATAGTTATTTCTATATTCCTAAAAATAGTAGAAACTTTCGAAATTCATATCTAATTCATAAAACCTCAGAAAAATATAAATAAGATATTAAAATCTTCAGAAAAATAAATTTTATTCAATAAAAATATAAAATGAAAATTTTATTTTAAACAAAAAATTGATTATTTAACCCTATTTATTTAAGCCTTGATTATTAATTCTAAATTCAATTAAAATTCAATAATTACGAAAAACATCCAAAATTAGTAAAACCATTAAGTAAATAAAGAAAACATTAAAAATAATTTTATTTATTTATTATCTTATTAAATCCTTAATAGAGGGATTTAAAACCCTGATTAATAATTATCTTAATTATTAATTGTTCAAAAATAACAAAATGGAAAATTCAATATTGTTTTTATTTCAAAGTTATTAATAACTTCAACATTATAGTGAAGTTATTAATTCAAGAACTTTTGGGTAATTAGAAAGCCCTAGTTCCATAAGGAAGAAAACTAGAAACTCATCATTCCATGTGAAATCCTAAAACCCTAAATTCATTAGAACCCTAGATCTATTATTACATGAGAACTCTAATTTTCTTCTAACCTAAACCCTAGGTTAGAACATGTGATCATGGTACTTTCTTTTAAATCATAGAACCATATAGCACCTAGATACTTGTCATGTCCACATAAAATGAAGAAGACCTATCGCTAATAAGATGTACATCCCATGTGTTCATCCTAATCAAACTTAGTCCCTATCCAACCTAGATGATCAAATTAGGATCAAACAAGTCCAAACCCTAGTTTCTAATGCCAAAACCATCATCCTTATCCATTCATACTTAGCATCACACCATTGTGATGAACTCCAATAGCATCTATGCCCAATAATTATCATTACATAACCTCACCAGTACTTCATAATTATGAATCATTGTCGAGGGTGCTCCTCGGCAATGCCCTCCGATAGGGGCTTAGGGTTGATGGAATCCTGCAGGCTGACACGAGACATCGGTACACAGTCAAGCGGGGAGAGCGATTTACCCAGGTTCGGGGCCCTCGATGAGGTAAAACCCTTACGTCCTGCCTGTCTGTTTTTGATTATGATGAAAACAGGTTACAATGGGATGCCGAATAGTTCGGCTATAATATCGTCGAGATGCTAGTTGCTAGGGTAACCTAGTTCTAAGCTTCTGCTGGCTAATACTGCTAAGGTTGATTGTGTCCCTCGATAGCCCCTCTCCTGGCCTTTATATAGGTGGCCAGGTCCCGAGAGATCTAATCGAGTACGAGTAGGTTTACAGTAGATCTATCTCCAATCTTTCCTTGTTCGGCTTCCTCCGCGTCTTGTACTCCAAGCAATCTTCCGTCGCACCACCCTAGTGGCCCATCTAGCCGTCGGGTTCCTTCATGGGCCTCCTGTTGGACCACGTAGGGTAGAGCAACATTGGTTACCCGAAGGGTAATGCCCACGTCAGTAGCCCCCGAGTGTCTAGCCGAACATAACTCGGGTAGAGACTAGAGCATGTCTTCTTCCGAAGTCCTTCTCCTTGATCATTCTTGCGTTTCTTTTATCTTCTATTTTCTATCGGGTGCGCGCCAGCGCTCCCGATGGGAGTAGCCCCGAGTCTAGGTACGGATGCTTGCAATCCGTGCGTAGACTCAAGTTGTACCACTCGAACATTTTCTTCTGCCGAAGCTTTTTCCTGCGGGTCTTTGTAGTCCATCCGATACATTTTCCTTATGCAAGGGATAACGAATAACGTGCCCAACTTCTGTTGGTTAACTGCCGATGGCAAAACAACGTTACCCTACACAGAATCAAGTCCCCGGGCATGATCCTGGAGTGTAAAAAAAGTTTTATCGGGTGCGCGTTCAGTGCTCCCGATGGGAGTAGCCCCCGAGTCTGGGCACAGGTGCTTACATCAGGGTACAGACTCAAGTCAAGTTTTTCCTTCGAACCTTTAATCTATCGGGTGCGCGTCAGCGCTCCCGATGGGAGTAGCCCCCGAGCCTAGGTGCGGATGCTCACAATCCGTGCGTAGGCTCAAGTTGTTCACCCGATACTTTCTTATCTCTTCGTATGCAATCATTCCTCATGACGTCATTGATGTCATTTTTCTGTCCCCTTGATTTTGACTGATAAGACGCAACCCGCCAGCCCTCGTTTTCGAGCAATTCCTGCTCCTCTTTACACGGTTAGCGAGGCACCTCCTCGATTTCCGCAACCATTAACTGGAGAAAAGGCCCATTAACAATATGAAGCCTTCCTTAAGTTCCCCAAGATATAGAAATCCCTAGCATTCTCCTTCATTCAATCCTTCGCTGTTCTTCTTCTTCTCCCGTTCACAACTGCTCGCGCCGCCACCAGTGCTTCCTAACTTTTCCCGGATCTCGCGATGGTGAAGAAGAAGAACCCTAGCGCCGCCACCAGCTCTACAAGCGGAGGCACCGCCGCCAAATCTTCCTTGATTCCTCCGAAGGGGGGCGCTCCAAGCACTCCTCCCCCAACTCCGGCGCCGCCGGCGCCGCCAGGCTCAGTAGCCAGGCCCGGAGATTGGATAGCTTCGACCGTCACCAGGCGTGACGAGAAGAGATCCCGAAGCCTGGGATTGATCTCCTCCGATGAGGGAAATGTGATCTTTCCAGGTGCGATTTCCCGACCTAATCCTCCTGCTGGTTTTACCGTGATGTTCTTGTCGTTCTTATATCGAGGTCTTTCGCTTCCCGTTCACGAATTCCTCCTTCATCTCTTGCGAACTTACGAAATCCAACTATGGCAACTCACTCCCAACTCAATCCTTCACGTTGCTATGTTTATTACCCTCTGCGAATCATACTTGGGCGTTGAGCCTCATTTTGGGTTGTGGAAAAAGATTTTCTATGTGAAAAGATACAGCAGTAGTAACGGGCCTTTTTTCACTGGAGGAGTGGGATTTGTAGCTCGTTCAGATGTCAACTACTTCAATTTCCCAATGAGAGAGTCTGTACAAGGGTGGAGATTGAAGTGGTTTTACACCAAGGATTCCTTGTCACCCGAATCTCAACTTCCTCGCTTTGTCGATGTCCTTGAAGCCGAGCCTAAGAATTCCTGGAAAAATATTCTCTCTCCCGATGAAAAGGTAGCAGCTGATGAATTATTTGCCAGATTTCTTCGGATCAAAGAAGCTGATGGCCAAACCATGATTGGTACTGAGGTAGCGGCAGTATTTCTGAAACGTCGAGTCCAGCCAGTTATGGCTAGAATTCGACCAATGTGGTTGTATTCGGGTCCGAAGGACGAAACCAGAATTAACGCTGCCGAACTGTCGGAAAAAGAACTGCTCGATGAAGTCCGTCGTCTCACTTTCTTCAGCCAAGAAGACTCGATCCCATTGATTTCTCCGTATACTCCCTTTGACGCCGATCATCCACCTCCAGAGGTAACTTCCCTCTTCAAATTCTTGTTATACTACTATTTACTTAATCGATATAATTATTGTTGTTCTCATCTGTCTTTTCTTCGGCAGACCCTCGTAGCCCCCGGGGACTCACATAACTTGCCAAATGATATTTCCGAAGGAAGAGGCTATTCAGAACCTGTTGACTTTCATACTGTCGAGCATACGAACCCAACAAGCGATCACGATGACCCGATAGATTCTGAAACCGCTCATACCCATCTCCCTCCATCAGCCGATGACACTTGCAACAAAGAGGGATCAGTGCGCGATGATGACGCTGATCACGATGCCTTTGTTAATGCAGCTGCGGAGGAGACCAGGGTTCCGCCTACGAAGAGATCGATTGGCGGCTTTGCCAATGAAGATGATCTTCTTGATATGTAAGTGTTTTCCCTTCCTTACTACTTTCAGCTTCTTGTTCTTCTCACATTTTTCTCATAACTTGGACGATCAAATCCTTTTTGTAGCGACGATGCTTTCACTGAGCCTCCACCTAAGAGGGTCAGATCTGACGCTGTTTCGCCAGCCGCCGCAGCTTCCGAAGCTTCGGCTCCTAAAGCGGCTCCCGCGGCGCAAGCATCGACTGCCTCCTCCCTTTCCAAAGGGAAAGATGCTCCTGCTGCTTCCACAGCTCCTCCTTCTGTAAGTCTTTCTTGAGTCTAACAGGAATCTTTTGGAATGTGTCTTGCCTAATGATCTTTGCAAAACATTCCTTTTCTTCAAGGATCTACGAGGTGTGATATCCTCTTTAGAAGCCTTCGCCTCTCAATTTACCTCTCTAGAGGCAGACAGGGCTCGATTGCAGGAAGAGGCTAAGTCTTCCTCTTCAAAGTTAGATGGTGCCATCAAAAAGGCTGCCATAGCTCGCCAGGAGGTCGACTCCCTGAAAGATGAGCTGAGCAAGCTGAAAGAGAGGCTGAAGGAGGAGGAAGCTCGAGCAGCAGAGAAGGATGAACTTCTGGTGGGCCGGCCCAACAAGATAGTGG
>NC_061509.1:240883178-240902976 GCF_022539505.1 Lolium rigidum | reverse complement strand
ATGCGGGTCCCAATTTGCAGCGAGCGGTCCCAACGTTTCAAATGCGGCTTGAGATCAAAACAAAAAGAAAGTAGCCGGAAATTAGGGGGTCAAAAAAATCCAAGAAAATAAAGTTGATGGACATAGAGGATGACATGCGAGTCCCATGAGCTAGCAGACTTACTCAACGTTTCCAAGGCGGCAGGGGATCACAAGAAAAAGGAAATAGCCAAAAATCGAGGGTGAAAAAAAACAAAGAAAATGAACTTTTATAGTACATAGAGGATGACATGCGGGTCCCATGAGCCAACGAGGTTCCTCAACGTTTCAAACGTGGCATGAGATCGAAAGAAAAAGGCAAGTGACCAAATATCGGGAGCCAAAAATAATTCAAGAAAAGAAACTTGATTGTACATAGAGGATGACATGCGGGTCCCAATTAGCAAGGCGGTATCACCGTTTGAGAGGCTGCACGGGATCGAAAGAAAAAGGCAAGTGACCAAATATCAGGAGCCAAAAATAATCCAAGAAAAGAAATTTTATCGTACGTAGAGGATGACATGCGGGTCCCATTTTGCAGCAGCGGTCTCAACGTTTCCAAGGCGGCACAGAACCAAAAGAAAAATGAAGTAGCCAGAAATCAGGGGTGAAAAAAATCCAAGAAGAAAGATTTCAATTGGGCCGCATCCGGACATCCGGGCCTTCGAACTATCCCGCTTGGCCTTTTGACTCGTACAATTTCAGCCCACTCCAAAACAGGAAAGTTCCGAATTTTCTAAAAAACAGGAAAGTCCTATGCTTCGCAAAGACAAAAAAACAAGGAGATTCAACATATAAGTTTGTTTATGTAAAAATAAAGATTTAATTATTCGTTTGAAATAGCTCAGAGCGCAATACATTGTTTATTGTCTGCAAAATAATCAAGATATCATATGTTTCTTGTACGGGGAGGCTGACATCGGGGACCCATGAGCCAACGAGCGTCGTCAACGTTTTAAAGGCGGCAGGGGATGGAAAGAAAAAATAAACCAAAAATCTGTTGGTAAAAAATCCAAGAAAAGAAACATTTTCGTTCTGAGAGGATGACATGCGGGACCCATGAGGCAGCAGCATCCTCAGCGTTTATTGTTCATAGAGGTTGACATGTGGGACCCGTGAGCCAGCGGCGTCCTCAACGTTTTAAAGGCTGCAGGTGATCGAAAGAAAAAATAAGCCAAAAATCGTTTGGTCAACAAAATCCAAGAAAATAAACATTTACCGTTCTGAGAGGATGAGATGCGGGACCCATGAGGCAGCAGCATCCTCAACGATTCCAAGGCGGCAGGGGAAATATCCAGAAATTAATTAGGGGTTCAAAATAAATCCATCAAAGGAAACTTTTATTGTTCATAGAGGATGACATGTGGGACCGACCTGCCAACAGCGTCCTCATCGTTTCAGAGGGGGCAGGAGATCAAAAGAAAAAGGCAAATAACCAGAAATTAGGGGTAAAAAATAACTCCAAGAAAGGAAACTTTTATTGTTCGTAGAGGATGACATGCGGGACCCATGAGCCAGCAGCTTACTCAACGTTTCAAAGGCGGCATGAGATCGAAAGAAAAAGGCAAGTGACAAAATATCGGGAGCCAATGATAATCCAAGAAAAGAAACTTTATTGTACGTAGAGGATGACATGCGGGTCCCATTTAGCAAGCAGCGGTCTCAACGTTTCAAATGCGGCTTGAGATCAAAAGAAAAAGAAAGTTGATTGTACATAGAGGATGACATGCGGGTCCCATGAGTCGGCAGCTTACCCAACGTTTCCAAGGCGGCAGGGGATCAAAAGAAAAAGGAAATAGCCAAAAATCAGAGGGTGAAAAAAAATTAAAGAAAATAAACTTTTATAGCACATAGAGGATGACATGCGGGTCCCATGAGCCAGCAGGTTCCTCAACGTTTCAAACGTGGCATGAGATCGAAAGAAAAAGGCAAGTGACCAAATATGAGGAGCCAAAAATAATTCAAGAAAAGAAAGTTTTATAGTACATAGAGGATGACATGCGGGTCCCTTGAGCCGCAACTTACTCGACGTTTCAAAGGGGCAGGGATCAAAAGAAAAAGGCAAGCCAAAAATCAGCGGTGAAAAAAATCCAACAAAGGAAACTTTTATAGCACATAGAGGATGACATGCGGGTCCCATGAGCCGCAGGTTCCTCAACGTTTCAAACGTGGCATGAGATCGAAAGAAAAAGGCAAGTGACCAAATATGAGGAGCCAAAAATAATTCAAGAAAAGAAAGTTTTATAGTACATAGAGGATGACATGCGGGTCCCATTTAGCTGCGGTATCACCGTTTGAGAGGCGGCAGGGGATCAAAAGAAAAAGAAATTGCCAAAAATCAGAGGGTGAAAAAAACCAAGAAAATGAACTTTTATAGTACATAGAGGATGACATGCGGGTCCCATTTAGCTGCAGGTTCCTCAACGTTTCAAACGTGGCATGAGATCGAAAGAAAAAGGCAAGTGAAAAAATATCAGGAGCCAAAAATAATTCAAGAAAAGAATGTTTTATAGTACATAGAGGATGACATGCGGGTCCCATTTAGCAGCAGCGGTATCACCGTTTGAGAGGCGGCAGGGGATCGAAAGAAAAAGGCAAGTGAAAAAATATGAGGAGCCAAAAATAATTCAAGAAAAGAAAGTTTTATAGTACATAGAGGTGACATGCGGGTCCCATTTAGCAGCAGCGGTATCACCGTGTGAGAGGCGGCAGGGGATCGAAAGGAAAAGGTAAGTGACCAAATATGAGGTGCCAAAAATAATTCAAGAAAAGAAAGTTTTATAGTACATAGAGGATGACATGCGGGTCCCAGTTAGCAGCAGCGGTATCACCGTTTGAGAGGCGGCAGGGGATCGAAAGAAAAAGGCAAGTGACCAAATTTGAGGTGCCAAAAAAAACTCCAAGAAAAGAAAGTTTTATAGTACATAGAGGATGACATGCGGGTCCCATTTAGCAGCAGCGGTATCACCGTTTGAGAGGCGGCAGGGGATCGAAAGAAAAAGGTAAGTGACCAAATATGAGGTGCCAAAAATAATTCAAGAAAAGAAAGTTTTATAGTACATAGAGGATGACATGCGGGTCCCGGTTAGCAGAAGCGGTATCACCGTTTGAGAGGCGGCAGGGGATCGAAAGAAAAAGGCAAGTGACCAAATTTGAGGTGCCAAAAAAACTCCAAGAAAAGAAAGTTGATTGCACATAGAGGATGACATGCGGGTCCCATTTAGCAACAGCGGTCTCAACGTTTCCAAGGCGGCAAGGGATCAAAAGAAAAAGGAAGTAGCCGAAATCGGGGGTCAAAAAAATTCCAAGAATAGAAAGAATTTTGGTTCATAGAGGATGACATGCGGGACCCATGATCCCGCATCGTAAACGGCTCGATCGGAGAACGTTGAACGAGATGGCGCGATCGAGAAAAAAAACAATGCCGAGAGGCTGCCATCTGGGCCCTACATCCCTCGGCGGTGTGGATTTGCGTTGACTCGGCCGGCGAACCCGAGATTTCGAGATGCACCACGTCCCGGGCCACCATACGCGACGTTTTGGCCGCTTTCGTCGGGCTAGGTGGCCTCAAAAACGAGAAAAAAAAAAGTTTTGACATGCACCACGGAGGGACCAAAAATCGTCGGCCATGGTACACCAGCAACCACGGCGCGACTTCAACTTCGTCGGCCATGGCAACTTTTCTTGTAGTGATAATTGTCGATAGACTCGAGGAGAACTCAAGGGTACCTGAAGAAGGAGAAACTCCGCAAGGGTGATTTCAGGGTTTAAATGTCCGTTTTGTAAATGGACAATTTGGCTATTTTATCCAAGTGTTTGGATTTATGTAATGACGCCTTTTTATTTGGTAGATACATGCATATGTACTTTTACCATGTTATTGCCGTTGGCAAGTTTTGTCTTGAGCGAATCTTAGTTGCTCGTTTAGATGTATGTATATTGGTTGGTTAGCAAATCATTTGAGTGATCAGCTCGTGTTGCAGGTTTTGCTAAACCTGTTGTATGCGCAACTTTGCTTTCAACCGTTTTAAATTTTGACAGGCACTCCCGAATATTTCGGGTGTAGTGGTTCTGCCGATGAGCCCGTTGTTCCTTTGATATTTCCATAAGTAAAATATCGAACGTGGGTTGTTGTTTATATGTATTTCCAACCTCTTGCTATTTACGGCACTCGTAGAGGCATCTATAGCGGAGGGAAAGGTGAACGTCCTTTAGCACTCGTAGAGGCTTTTTTGGAGCGCGATCTTCTGCCTTGTACTATGTTTGCATAGTGATGGGGCTTAGAAGTTTGTCGTTATTGCAATGCTTAACAAGGAAATAAGGCTTAAGTTCTTATTAATAAGGTAAGCACGATGCTAGAGGGCGAAAAAGGGAAAGCCCTGTTTAAAGTAAAGGAGAAAAGAGAATAAAGGCTAGTAGACTGCTTAGGCACGGAAGGGGTTCTTCTCCTCTTCTGGCTTCTTCACCGCGTTAGTGATTGCTGCAGCGTTGCTGGTTTCGTCAGGGGTTTGGGCGGTGATTGCCATCGTCTTGCTATCTCCTAAGCCTTCTGTGCCATCAGCTGCCGAACCCTTTGCTGCCGAGGCTTCTGCTGCCGAAGCTTCGCTGCCGAAGCTTCGCCGTCGAAGCTTTAAGGGTGAGAGCAGCTGGCTTCTTCTTGGCGTCCCTGCCATCTTTTTCTTCCTTAATTTCTCGTATAGACAGCTTGGGCGGAGGGTCGACGATTTCTTGCTCGTGACCCGAACTTTGCGAAGCAATCCTCTGAAAGTCGCGATCACAATTGTCCGAGCGTGAGAAACTTCCATAGACTGTGATGTTTGTCCCGTTGTTCCCAGGCATTTTCAGCTTGAGGTATGCATAATGCGGCACAGCCATGAACTTGGCATACGCTAGTCTCCCGAGTATAGCATGATACTGTGACTCCCAGTTCACCACTTCAAACTCGATCTTTTCCTTCCTGAAATTGTCGGCCTCCGCCGAAGATGACATTCGGGTAGACTTTGCCAAGAGAGTAGCCCGGTGCGGTTGGAAGGATCCCGTGGAAGCAGGTGTCCGTTTCTTCCAACATGTTCATGGTGATCCCCATACTTCTAATTGTGTCGACAAATATCAGGTTTAGCCCGCTTCCACCATCCATGAAGACGTTGCTCATCTTGAACCCCCGATTTGTGCTTCGACTACCAAGGCAGCGTGACCTGGTTTTGGTATGGTCATCGGGTGATCTGCTCGACTGAACGTAATGTTCTGAGAGGACCATTCGACGTACTCAGGGATGTTTGCCATGATGCTTTCTTCCAAGTTGATCTGTCGGGTGAGCTTCTTCATCTCTCTTTTCGAGACACCTGTCCTATGGATCATGCTCATCTGCCCACGTGGTGGTGGAAATGCCTCGTTGGGTTGATGAGGTTGAGCTTGTCTGGACCTGATGTTGCGGTGGGGGTGGTGGTGGTGGCGGTAGCTGTTGCTGGCCTGCCTGCTGGATGAGTTTATGCATATCGATGAACTGCCGACAGTCCCTGAGCAGGTGGCTAGACTTTATTTTACCATCCTTGGAATCGGTATATGAATGCAGGTAGCATGGGGCGTTGATCTGCTCAGCGTAGGGTAGTTCGGGTGTTCTTTGTTGTCGTGGTTTATAGTTGCCACGGTTCCCAGAGTTGCTCCGATTACCGTCCTGTCGATCATCTCGCCTGTCATCGTAACTGCGGTTCTTCCTTCTCTTGTTGCGATCCCGTCGACCACCCGAGTCATGTTTCGGCTGGTCATCTTCTTCGTCGTCGTTGCGTTGTCGTGGCTTTCGAACGTTGTCTTCGCCATCGGCCCAGCTATTGGCGATTTCCATTAACTTGGTTATGGTTTTCGGCTTTTTGTGCCCAAGTTCCTCTATGTAGCTTTCCCGCTGAACGCCGTCGCTGAAAGCGTCGATTGCTCTGTCGACAGATATGTCTTCGGCGGCGTTCAGGATTTTTGTGAATCTCCCGATGTATGAACGCATCGACTCCTTCTGCTTCTGACGGCAATTTCGCAGCTCTTCGATTCCGACGGGCCTCTTGTATGTTGCTTGGAAGTTGGCGACGAAGGCATCTACTAGGTCATCCCATGATTTAACAGAACCTTTCGGCAGCCCCCTTAGCCAGGCCCGTGCTCGAATCCTTCAAGTAAAGCCGTAAGCATTGCATTGCTGCTATCCGGTTTCCTTTGTGCAGGATCACAGTCTGCGAGTAGTCGTCTATCCAGGACCTTGGTTCTTGCTGCCCATCGTACTTGGCGGCATCGGTAGGGGTAGGCTTGAACTTTTTGGGCGGCATCGTTTCGCGGATCTTGTAACTTAGACAGGTCGGCTCCCCTAAGCTCGCCGTCGTACTCCCGGTCTTCGTCCGAAGAATCGCTGTCGTCGTCCTTCCTAGCGGCGCGTCGCCGCCTTGCTTTGTCGATCCTGCTGCGGGTGATTTCGTCTCGAGCATCTCTCGCATGATGTTTCGACCCACCGCCTTGGACGATGGTCCTTTCTTTTGGCGGGGCTAGGTTGTTCCCCAATATTGCGAGACTCTCCGGGGCACCTCGATGAGCTTGAGCCATGGATCCTTCGGGGCGCCGGTTGATGAGGTATGCGGCGAGGTTGGCCGTTGCTCCCGCAACGGTTTTCGGCCGTGGCATGCCGGCGGTATCCATAGTCATAAAGGATTTGGTCGGGTTCGACGTTATTTCTCCGGCGTCATCTTCCGAAAGCCTCGGATAGTCTTGACCGGTTCTTGCCTGTCCCGTGAGTGTTTCGGGAGGCACTCCCTTGCGAGCCCCTTCGCCGTTCGCTGGATCGATCCGCCGCAGATAGGCGTCTCTCAAGGGTGGCTTGCTCTTTCGACAGGTGCTCCCGGTTTTTCTCTAGTATGGAGCGATAAGCATTGAGGGTTCCAACCCAAGTTCCTGCGGGGAGCGGCGTGTTGTTGAGTACTTCTACCCTTGCTGCCGCCCACTCCTCATCCGCGATGGTGTAATCGCTGTCGCGGTTGCTGGCGCCGTTTTCAAAACTTGCCCTTCTACTGGAACGGGGGGTATGGTCCTCGTCTCCTCTGCGTCTTGCGTTTCCCGTGTTATTGGCGACATAAACCTGATGGTGTGTCGTTCTTCGGGTGGTTCCCTGGATGATGATGTCGATGCTGTCCTCTCCCGATGAATACTGGGCGTTGCAGATGAACGGCGTGTCGCTTGATCCCAGCCCGTGCCGGGTGTCACAGTTCAGGCAGTAGTACGAAGTTAGTTTCGAGGATGAGGAATCATCCGACCCTACCGACATGGAGGACACCGAGCGGAGAGTTGAGGGCACGGGTGAGCACGTCGATCCCGTCAGTCCAGCCGACAGATCGAGTGATGATGACGCGCTTGAACCCGCCGATCCGGAAGTGGGGGATTCAAGCAATCGAAGGATTCCCTCTGCGTTGACGTTGTAGTGGACGCTGCCGAAGGTCATCTCCATGTTCCCTTGTAGATCTGAAAAGTTCGAGCGGGAGGAATCGCTGTGTGGAGTAAACTCATAGGAGCCGAATCGAATCGGGCTTCCCGGTGGTTGGTGACGATGGTGTCGATGAAGGCTGGCGATGAAGCTGCCGGCGAAGCCGCCGGTGTCATGATCGGATCTGCCGATGCCCTGCCTTGTGCCGACAGGGTTCCCACAGACGGTGCCAATTGTCGAGGGTGCTCCTCGGCAATGCCCTCCGATAGGGGCTTAGGGTTGATGGAATCCTGCAGGCTGACACGAGACATCGGTACACAGTCAAGCGGGGAGAGCGATTTACCCAGGTTCGGGGCCCTCGATGAGGTAAAACCCTTACGTCCCGCTCGTCCGTTCTTGATTATGATGAAAACAGGTTACAATGGGATGCCGAATAGTTCGGCTGTAATCTCGTCGAGATGCTAGTTGCTAGGGTAACCTAGTTCTAAGCTTCTGCCGGCTAATCATCGCTAAGGTTGATTGTGTCCCTCGATAGCCCCTCTCCTGGCCTTTATATAGGTGGCCAGGTCCCGAGAGATCTAATCGAGTACGAGTAGGTTTACAGTAGATCTATCTCCAATCTTTCCTTGTTCGGCTTCCTCCGCGTCTTGTACTCCAAGCAATCTTCCGTCGCACCGCCCTAGTGGCCCATCTAGCCGTCGGGTTCCTTCATGGGCCTCCTGTTGGACCACGTAGGGTAGAGCAACATTGGTTACCCGAAGGGTAATGCCCACATCAATCATCCTATTTAGGAAACCACCATCCCTTACTTAGTGGATCAAATAGCAAACCCTAAACAACCTCAACCTAATTAATATACTTCTTATTACTTAAGAAGTATGTTCTTCAAAAGTTATTCTTTTGAAGAAAATAAAGAATATCCATCAACCCTGCCTTATAGGACCTATAAACCCTACCTAGATATCACCAGCAAGATGAACCCACCATGATAACAACCATGTATAACCAATTGCTTAAGTTGCTTATGCTTAATTAAAACCATTCAAACCTAGTTGCTAATGAATCCAACCTTGTTAGGATCCATCTAATATCTACTCAAGAGCTAATGAGAACCATAGTTAACCATAGAACCCCACCAACCTAATTACCATACTTGTTCTTTATCAAAGAACATGTTCTTCAAAAGTTATTCTTTTAAAGTGTATGATAATCAATAATTAACCATGCCATATAGTACTAAAACTGACAACTGTTCTTTACATGTTAACATTATGCCAATTATCATTCTTTGTGTGCTCAATTGATTACTATGCTTTATTATCTACCTGTTTATGATACCAAGTAATCACACCTGAATAAGAACCTTGTATGTGAATCACTCTAAAAGTACAACACACTTTGAACTAATCATTATAACTCACTAATCCTAAATCATCGGGGTTAGGTTACGTTTAGAACGATTGCATCTCATACTTATGCATTATTGCATCCTTGGCAATCTTTTAAACATCGTCCTTACCGGACGATGATGCTATTTCAGAATTTGGAGTTATTGCGTATCGAAGACCTTGTCTGCATAATCTTGCAGTCAAGAAAGGCAAGTTCATCACTTGCTCATGCCATTTGAGTATTTTTACCAAATTACTTGCAAAGTACTATGTTTATCACTATTGCATAAAAAGCAAAACCACTATTTTCATAACTATGAATATGACTATGTGGTGGGCAATGGAACCATGGATTGTGTTGATATGGTGGAGGTTCCATTGCAAGGGTTTATATCCATATAGGATTAAACAACAAATGTCGTCCAGTGATTCTTGTGCCGTAATACACGTGTTAACCATAAGATCCGGAGTGGGACGGAGTAGTCAAAAGTGTTTCCACCTCTCGTTCAACAATGGACGCGCTTTACCGTAGTACACTTGTAATCCAAGGGGGAAAGCGGTGAGGCTGGGGAGTCCTAAGTCCCCACGGCATTGTCCGTAGTACACTTGTCGCCCGAAGGAGCAAGCGGTGAGGCTGGGGAGTCCTAAGTCCCCACGGTACTGTGGTCTATGAGGGGTTGCAACGACCGGCGAAGGTATCAGGCTGTCGTGCCTGGTATTAGTCGAGGTCGGATGGTATCCTTTGGATACGCTGACCGGCGAGGACCCAAGGTCGGAATTGCAACAAAGGGTGGGTGTTCGAGGTAGCGGAGGAACATGATTGGCTAGACCTTATACCGGGCCTCACACCAAAGGAAGTGTGGACGGGTAACGTGCTCGGTTGGCACCAAGGTTAAGATCTCTTATGGGTAAAGCAACACACCTCTCGCGAGTGTAATGAATCGTGACCTGTCACTCCCTGTTCCGGGTTTGGAACTGCGAACGCTGCCGGAAAGGAGCTCCATGGAGTTCTAGTAAACCGGTGAAGGCTGACGGACATAGTTCTTCTGAATAAAAGCAACCTTTTGAAGAAATGGTTATGAAAACCTGCATTGTATTAGACTTTCTGGTCTAATGCTGTAGCTAGTTGATGTCTACGGGTGCTTCTATTCTTGTAGAAAGTGTTGGGCCTCCAAGAGAGAGGTTTGTAGAACAACAGCAAGTTTCCCTTAAGTGGATCACCCAAGGTTTATCGAACTCAGGGAGGAAGAGGTCAAAGATATCCCTCTCAAGCAACCCTGCAATCACAATGCAAGAAGTCTCTTGTGTCCCCAACACACCTAATACACTTGTCAGATGTATAGGTGCACTAGTTCGGCGAAGTGATAGTGAAATACAAGTAATATGGATGTATATGAATGGTAATAACAATCTGAATAAAATATGGCAGCGAGTAAACATGCAACAGAACAGTAAATAAACGGAGTTTTGATGCTTAGAAACAAGGCCTAGGGATCATACTTTCACTAGTGGACACTCTCAACATTGATCACATAATAAAACCACTCTACACTCTCTTGTTGGATGATGAACACCACTAATTGCGTAGGGCTACGAGAGCACCTCAATGCCGGAGTTAACAAGCTCCACAACATTCGATGTTCATATTTAAATAACCTTAGAGTGCATGATAGATCATTGCAATTACACCAAGTACTAACATAGCATGCACACTCGTCACCATCACACTATGAAGGAGGAATAGATCACATCAATACTATCATAGCAATAATTAACTTCATAATCTACAAGAGATTACAATCATAACCTACGCCAAGTACTACACGATGCACACACTCGTCACCATTACACCGTGGAGGAGGAATAGACTACTTTAATAACATCACTAGAGTAACACATAGATGAATTGTGATACAAAACTCATATGAATCTCAATCATGTAAGGCAGCTCATGAGATCATTGTATTGAAGTACATAGGAGAGAGATTAACCACATAGCTACCGGTACAGCCCCGAGCCTCGATGGAGAACTACTCCCTCCTCATGGGAGACAGCAGCGTTGATGAAGATGGCGGTGGTGTCGATGGAGGAGCCTTCCGGGGCACTTCCCCGTCCCGGCGGCGTGCCGGAACAGAGACTCCTTTCCCCCAGATCTTGGCTTCGCGATGGCGGCGGCTCTGGAAGGTTTCTCGTACCGTGGCTTTTCCGTATCGAGGTTTTAGGTCAGGGACCTTTAAATAGACGAAGAGGCGGAGTCGGAAGGCTGACGAGGCGATGACACAGTAGGGGGGCGCGGCCCACACCCTGGCCGCGCCAGCCTGGTGTGTGGGGCCCCCAGGGCTCCCCTCTGGCGGCTCTCGGGTGTTCTGGAAGCTTCGTCCAATTCTAAGACTCTGGGCGTTGATTTCGTCCAATTCCGAGAATATTTCCTTACTAGGATTTCTGAAACCAAAAACAGCAGAAAACAGCAACTGGCCCTTCGGCATCTTGTCAATAGGTTTGTTCCGGAAAACGCATAAATATGACATATAATGTGTATAAAACATGTGTGTATCATCATAAAAGTGGCATGGAACATAAGAAAATATAGATACGTTTGAGACGTATCAAGCATCCCCAAGCTTAGTTCCTACTCGCCCTCGAGTAGGTAAATGATAACAAAGATAATTTCTGAAGTGACATGCTATCATAATCTTGATCATACTATTGTAAAGCATATGAGATGAATGAAGTGATTCAAAGCAATGATGAAGATAATGAGTAAACAAATTAATCATATAGCAAAGACTTTTCATGAATAATACTTTCAAGACAAGCATCAATAAGACTTGCATAAGAGTTACTCATAAAGCAATAAATTCAAAGTAAAGGGCATTGAAGCAACACAAAGGATGATTAAGTTTCAGCAATTGCTTTCAACTTGTAACATGTATATCTCATGGATAGTTGTCAACATAAAGCAATATAACAAGTGCAATAGGTAAACATGTAAGAATCAATGCACACAGTTGATACAAGTGTTTGCTTCTAAGATAGAAGGAAGTAGGTAAACTGACTCAACAATAAAGTAGAAGATAGGCCCTTTGCAGAGGGAAGCATTGATTACTATATTTGTGCTAGAGCTTTTCATTTTGAAAACAAGAAACAATTTTGTCAACGGTAGTAATAAAGCATATGTGTTATGTATAAGATATCTTATAAGTTGCAAGCCTCATGCATATTATACCAATAGTGCTCGCACATTGTCCTAATTAGCTTGGATTAACACGGATTATCATTGCATAGCATATGTTTCAACCAAGTGTCACAAAGGGGTACCTCTATGCCGCCTGTACAAAGGTCTAAGGAGAAAGCTCGCATTGGATTTCTCGCTTTTGATTATTCTCAACTTAGACATCCATACCGGGACAACATAGACAACGAGATAATGGACTCCTCTTTAATGCATAAGCATTCAACAACAATTAATATTCTCATAAGAGATTGAGGATTAGTTGTCCACACTGAAACTTCCACCATGAATCATGGCTTTAGTTAGCAGCCCAATGTTCTTCTCTAACAGTATGCATACTCAAACCATATGATCATGAAAATCTCCCTTACTTCAGACAAGACGAACATGCATAGCAACTCACATGATATTCAACAAAAGGTAAAAGAGTTGATGGCGTCCCCAGAAACATGGTTACCGCTCAACAAGCAACTTATTAAGAAATAAGACACATAAGTACATATTCTTCACCACAATAGTTTTTAAGGCTATTTTTCCCATGAGCTATATATTGCAAAGACAAAGGATAGAAGTTTAAAGGTAGCACTCAAGTAATTTACTTTGGAATGGCGGAGAAATACCATGTGGTAGGTAGGTATGGTGGACACAGATGGCATGGTTATTGGCTCAAGGATTTGGATGCACGAGAAGAATTCCTCTCAATACAAGGCTAGGCTAGCAAGGTTGTTTGAAGCAAACTCAAGTATAAAACGGTGCAGCAAGACTCACATATGAACATATTGCAAGCATTATAAGACTCTACATCGTCTCCTTGTTGTTCAAACACCTTAACCAGAAAATATCTAGACTCTAGAGAACAATCATGCAAACCAGATTTTAACAAGCTCTATGTAGTTCTTCATTAATAGGTGCAAAGTACATGATGCAAGAGCTTAAACATGATCTATATGAGCACAACAATTGCCAAGTATCAAATTATGCAAGATATTATACCAATTACCACATGTAGCATTTCCCGTTTCCAACCATATAACAATTAACGAAGCAGTTTCAACCTTCGCCATGAACACTAAAAGATAAAGCGAAGAACACATGTGTTCATATGAACCAGCGGAGCGTGTCTCTCTCCCACACAAGCATGTATTTATTCAGAGAATGAAAATAACAAAACGAAAATAAAAGCACACAGACGCTCCAAGTAAAGCACATAATATGTGACCGAATAAAAATATAGTTTCAAGAGAAGAAACCTGATAATTTGTCGATGAAGAAGGGGATGCCTTGGGCATCCCCAAGATTAGATGCTTGAGTCTTCTTGAAATATGCAGGGATGAACCATGGGGGCATCCCCAAGGTTAGACTTTTCACTCTTCTTGATCATATTGTATCATCCTCCTCTCTTGACCCTTGAAAACTTCCTCCACACAAAACTTGAAACAAACTCATTAGAGGGTTAGTGCATAATTAAAAATTCACATGTTCAGAGGTGACACAATCATTCTTAACATTTCTGGACATTGCCCAAAGCTACTGGAAATTAATGGAACAAATAAATCCATCAAACACAGCAAAAGAAGCAATGCGAAATAAAAGGCAGAATCTGTCAAAACAGAACAGTCCGTAAAGACGAATTTTATATAGGCACCAGACTTGCTCAGATGGAAATTCTCAAATTGAATGAAAATTGCGTACATATCTGTGGATCACTCACGTAAATTGGCAGATTTTTCTGAGTTACCTACAGAGAATCATACCCAAATTCGTGACAACAAGAAATCTGTTTCTGCGCAGTAATCCAAATCTAGTATGAACCTTACTATCAAAGACTTTACTTGGCACAACAAATGCAATAAAATAAGATAAGGAGAGGTTGCTACAGTAGTACCAACTTCCAAGACTCAAATATAAAACAAAAGTACTGTAGTAAAATAAACACATGGGTTATCTCCTAAGAAGTGATTTCTTTATAGCCATTAAGATGGGCTCAGCAGTTTTAATGATGCACTCCCAAGAAATAAGAGTTGAAGCAAAAGAGAGCATCAAGAAGCAAATTTAAAACAAATTTAAGCCTAACATGCTTCCTATGCATAGGAATCTTGTAAATAAACAAATTCATGAAGCATGATGCAATAAGCATAGAAAGATAAAACAAGTGTAACTTCAAAAATTTCAGCATATAGAGAGGTGTTTTAGTAACATGAAAATTTCTACAACCATATTTTCCTCTCTCATAATAACTTTCAGTGGCATCATGAACAAACTCAACAATATAAGTATCACATAAAGCATTCTTATTCACATGCATAAAAGTATCATTACTCTCCACATAAGCATAATCAGTTTTATTAGTTGTAGTGGGAGCAAATTCAACAAAGTGGCTATCATTATTATTCTCATCATCAAATATAGGAGGCATAGTATAATCACAATAAAATTTACTCTCCATAGTAGGTGGCACCAGAAGACCACTATCATTATAATCATCATATATGGGAGGCATATCATAATCAACATAAACTTTCTCCTCAATACCCGGAGGGCTAAAGAGATCATTTTCATCAAAACCGACCTCCCCAAGCTTAGAACTTTCTATATCATTATCAACAATGGTATTCAAAGCGTTCATACCAATATCATTGCTACTAGCATGCAAATAAGGTTCCATAGGTTTTTTAATTTTCGCATTAAACCATTCATGTCTTGACTCAGGAAATAGTACAAAAAGCTCACAGATGTTTTCCATTATGCCTTACTAGTGTTTAACAAGAAACAAAAAGATGCAATTGCAGGATCTAAAGGAAATAGCTTCGAACACTCACACAATGGCAACAGAAAAGTACTTTTACCTGGGACCGGAGTATGAGTGCCTTTTACCTTTCCTCCCCGGCAACGGCGCCAGAAAAGTGCTTGATGTCTACGGGTGCTTCTATTCTTGTAGACAGTGTTGGGCCTCCAAGAGCAGAGGTTTGTAGAACGAGCAGCAAGTTTCCCTTAAGTGGATCACCCAAGGTTTATCGAACTCAGGGAGGAAGAGGTCAAAGATATCCCTCTCAAGCAACCCTGCAATCACAATGCAAGAAGTCTCTTGTGTCCCCAACACACATAATACACTTGTCAGATGTATAGGTGCACTAGTTCGGCGAAGAGATAGTGAAATACAAGTAATATGGATGTATATGAATGGTAATAACAATCTGAATAAAATATGGCAGCGAGTAAACATGCAACAGAACAGTAAATAAACGGAGTTTCGATGCTTAGAAACAAGGCCTAGGGATCATACTTTCACTAGTGGACACTCTCAACATTGATCACATAATAAAACCACTCTACACTCTCTTGTTGGATGATGAACACCACTAATTGCGTAGGGCTACGAGAGCACCTCAATGCCGGAGTTAACAAGCTCCACAACATTCGATGTTCATATTTAAATAACCTTAGAGTGCATGATAGATCATTGCAATTACACCAAGTACTAACATAGCATGCACACTGTCACCATCACACTATGAAGGAGGAATAGATCACATCAATACTATCATAGCAATAATTAACTTCATAATCTACAAGAGATTACAATCATAACCTACGCCAAGTACTACACGATGCACACACTCGTCACCATTACACCGTGGAGGAGGAATAGACTACTTTAATAACATCACTAGAGTAACACATAGATGAATTGTGATACAAAACTCATATGAATCTCAATCATGTAAGGCAGCTCATGAGATCATTGTATTGAAGTACATAGGAGAGAGATTAACCACATAGCTACCGGTACAGCCCCGAGCCTCGATGGAGAACTACTCCCTCCTCATGGGAGACAGCAGCGTTGATGAAGATGGCGGTGGTGTCGATGGAGGAGCCTTCCGGGGCACTTCCCCGTCCCGGCGGCGTGCCGAACGGAGACTCTCGTCCCCGGATCTTGGCTTCGCGATGGCGGCGGCTCTGGAAGGTTTCTCGTACCGTGGCTTTTCCGTATCGAGGTTTTAGGTCAGGGACCTTTAAATAGGCGAAGAGGCGGAGTCAGAAGGCTGACGAGGCGATGACACAGTAGGGGGGCGCGGCCCCACACCCTGGCCGCGCCAGCCTGGTGTGTGGGGCCCCCAGGGCTCCCCTCTGGCGGCTCTCGGGTGTTCTGGAAGCTTCGTCCAATTCTAAGACTCGGGCGTTGATTTCGTCCAATTCGAGAATATTTCCTTACTAGGATTTCTGAAACCAAAAACAGCGTAAAACAGACAACCGGCCCTTCGGCATCTCGCCAATAGGTTAGTTCCGGAAAACGCATAAATATGACATATAATGTGTATAAAACATGTGTGTATCATCATAAAAGTGGCATGGAACATAAGAAATTATAGATACGTTTGAGACGTATCACTAGTGCATTAAACACCTCTTTCCTATAATGAACTTGTTGAGTACGCTCGTACTCATCCCACTCTTAAATCCCCTGCTTAGATATGGAGGCATCGAAGGAGGATCTACAGTGCAACTCGAAGACCAAAGAGTCAACAACTACTTCAAGAGACAGGACCATGTCAGAAGAGTCAGATACCACATTCAACAAGGAGAAAACCTCGATTAGCAGTAGAAGGGGACTAGCTCCCTAAACCTAGCTCCTATTTAGCTAGAATCTATTCATAGCCTCTATAGCTAGTTAAACACTCTACAAATAGAGTTTGTGATAAGACTAGACTACGAGTCGTTCTTCTGGAGTTTATTTGCAGCTTTACCTCATTGTAAAGTAGGAGGTCGTGATGATCTTATGTAACAGAGTCAATGTTGTAATTCTATAGACATGCCTTGGACCCGCATATGTTTCTGTTGTACCACTCTGAGCGATATAATACTAGTGGAACTGTGTTTCATTGGTGTTATATCAGACTTGCATACTACACCATGCAGTGGTATGCCGGGTCACCACACTGTATTTGACCTAAAATCCCCAATATATATGACTTCCCGAGGCTTGCTCAAGGAAAGTGTGGCGGAAACATAGAAACACCAAAACAGAGCCAGAACCAGCAAAGATTGGAGGGGGAACTCCGCCAGAGCCGCTGCCGGAGGGATGTCCATCTTCTCCAACATCTCCACCGCCATCACCATGGCAAAGAGGGAGTAGTCCTCCTTTGGACTATGGGTTTGTGGCAGTAGCTTGATCTCTCTCTTGTTCTTCATAGATTGTAGTACCATATGAGCTTCCCAACATGATTATGGGCATATATGTAATTCCTATGTGATGGATCTTTATTCTATGATATTGATAGATGAGATTGGAATATATTTTGTGTAAGATGTATTGATAGATGAATATCATGTACCATGTTCTTAAGTGCTTGTTCTGGTCCAATTTGTATGCAAGAACATGTGTCGGGAGAAGTGTGTATTGGAGTAGCATGGTGGTGGTGATTGTACAGTGATAATAAATTCATGACCTACTATGGTATTTACGTTTCGTTTGCTGCCTCACTAGGGATAAAGTGAATACATGTGCTATGCTTATCATGTGACATTGTGATAATCTTGTTTTTTCAAGGTAGCATATTTTATATTCAACCATTATGTCATATTTATTAAGGCTATACTTTGTTGATTCTTAATTCAAGATTACTTGGAGTCTTCCCTTTCTCGAGGAGTGTAAGATGGATGTGTTGCATCATCTCTATGTTAGGACGTAATGCCCATATGAATGCTTATCAAACACATATTAAAGTTCCACCAATATTATGCCATGGATGAATTATTAGTGTCCACTACAACTTAAAAAGAGAGTAAACAAGTGAACCATGAATCCCCATCCATTTTAAATCACTAGAAACACCTTTCCAATACATTTACCTTGCTTTATATTTTCTACTATTATTTATTTCAAAAATACTATCTCTACATACACACACACAAAACCCAAATACCCTTAGCCTTTACTTGTTTTTATTTAGTTTACTTAAGTTGTTTACTTTGCTTTACTTTATTTTTTATTTGCATTTCCTATTACTAACACGAAATCTTGTGCTTGACAACCACACGGTGGAGTTAGGGACTGATGCATGTAAAATGCATACATGAACTTTGTCCTTTATCATATTGAATTCCTATATATTTGCAACATATATGATGATAATACCATGTTTTACATTGATTTATGGGGATTTACCAATGATCCCCTTGATTTGGTTTATAACCCTATAGAACAGGAAAACCCGGTTTCACGTATTTTTCACTTTCAGAGACCTATACGGAGTCAAATTGACCTGTGATTTTTGGAGCATCATTTTTTCATCGGGAGAAACAACATGAACTTTTGAAGCACGCCTGGAGAGGCCCGAGGGCCAAACAAGGTCAGGTGGCGTGACCCAAAAGTCTGGTCGCGCCACCCACCTCTGTTCGACCGTCAATCATTTGTTTGCCCTAATTCTTTCGCGAACCAACATATTTTGCCCTAAAAATCACTATATATATGGCCCTGACGAGTTCTCGGGAGGAGAGCACCGCGGAAAGATAGAAACGCCAAGACGGAGGCTATTGCAGAGAAGATTGGAGGGGGAAACTCCGTCGGGATCATTGCTGGAGGGATCTCTGATAACCCACAAGTATAGGGGATCGCAGCAGTCTTCGCGGGTAGTAAAACCCAATTTATTGATTCGACACAAGGGGAGACAAAGAATACTTGAAAGCCTTAACAGCGGAGTTGTCAATTCAGCTGCACACTGGAAACGAGACTTGCTCGCAAGAGTTTATCGATAGTAACAGTTTTATAGCGATAGCGGTAGTGAAATAACAGCGACAGAGTAACGAGACAGCAGTAGTGATTTTAGTAAACGGTAGGATTAAAATACTGTAGGCACGGGGACGGATAACGGGCGTTGCATGGATGAGAGAAACTCATGTAACAATCAAGCGGGGCATTTGCAGATAATAATAAAACGGTGTCCAAGTACAAAGCAATCAATAGGCATGTGTTCCAATTATAGTCGTACGTGCTCGCAATGAGAAACTTGCACAACATCTTTTGTCCTACCAGTAGGTGGCAGCCGGGCCTCAAGGGAATCTCTTGGATATTAAGGTACTCCTTTTAATAGAGTACCGGAGCAAAGCATTAACACTCCGTGAACACATGTGATCCTCACATCACTACCATCCCCTCCGGTTGTCCCGATTTCTGTCACTTCGGGGCCATTGGTTCCGGACAGCGACATGTGTATACAACTTGCGGGTAAGACCATAAACAATGAATATCATGATGAAATAATAACATGTTCAGATCTGAGATCATGGCACTCGGGCCCTAGTGACAAGCATTAAGCATAACAAGTTGCAACAATATCATCAAAGTACCAATTACGGACACTAGGCACTATGCCCTAACAATCTTATACTATTACATGACCAATCTCATCCAATCCCTACCATCCCCTTCAGCCTACAGCGGGGGAATTACTCACACATGGATGGGGGAAACATGGCTGGTCGATGGAGAGGCGTCGGTGGTGATGGTGGCGATGATCTCCTCCAATTCCCCGTCCCAGCGGAGTGCCAGAACGGAGACTTCTGGCTCCCGAGACGGAGTTTCGCGATGTGGCGGCGTTCTGGAGGGTTTCTGGCGACTTCGACTTCTCACCGTGCGTTTTTAGGTCGAAGGCAATAAGTAATCCGAAGGAGGGCGTCGGGGGCCAGCCGAGGCCGCCACACACTAGGGCC
>NC_061509.1:240780105-240883078 GCF_022539505.1 Lolium rigidum | reverse complement strand
GTCCGATGGCTTAACTAGCTGTAGGTGCTTGGTGACTCTGGATGTCTAGATAGGATAAATCCATGATGGATTTCTTTGGTTATGTCACTGTGTTGACATAACCATTGTTCCCTTGGTGATTTCCTTCTAGCTAACTCTCTTGTTTGCTGGCACCAAATGGCTTGATAGCCAAGTGATGATACAAACTGGGTTTTCTACCCCTCTTTGCTTCTGTGATGCATGTGTATGCTTATTTATGAGCAAAACATGTGCTTGCTCATGATCATATGTGTATACCTCACTCCAGCTCCTAGATTAGTTTGCTGATATAGAGGATTTGCTTCTGGTGGATGATCAAAGCTTGCCCTGCTCCTCCTGCTGGCTTATGATGATCAATCCCTTGTGGCTTGCTCAACAGCACTGTTCCTGATGGAACTGTTCTGGATGACTTAGTGGTTTTGGATAGGTTGAATAGCTCTGGCTGTTCTTCCTGTTCTTGCTGTTCTTACCCTTGTGATGATCCTATCGATGGGATCATAGGGTTTGCTGGTGAAAAGGTTTTATACCCGCTCTCACCTCACTTCTTTGGTCGACAGTAGTGTTTTTCCTAGGTTCCTCTCCCCTGGTGTGTGTGTGCTGGGAGGCATGCAGCTAGCCTTGTGAGCTGCCTGTGTATGCACTTGTTGGAACTTGGATTTTGGTATGCTCAGCTCGGCAGAGTTGATATTATCCTCTCCATTGCCTCATTATTTCACTAACCTACCAGGTGGCTTTGCCACTTGGCCTAACTCTTGTTTTATTTTGATGTTTTTGTTTCCAGGGATGAATGAGATGATCAAGTGAAGATCAATCAAGTGGCGATCAAGCAAATCATGAAGATTTACTTTAGTAGTTTAGGATTCTGTCTAAACTTGTAATTCTTTTGTTTTCTCTTTTTATTTATTAATTTCTGTAATGTGTTGTAATATTTATAATTCAATTTGGATATTGTAAATGACATTGTATTCTGTGCGTTAATCAATAAAGCTCAAGATTTTCTCTAATGAGCTTTGATTATATATTCTATTGTTTTGTATTCTTATTTATCCAATTGTTTAATGAATTATCCATATTTGAATTATAAATACTTAATTAATGTTTGAAGTTGAAATTCAAACATATCTTGTTTGAATTCAATCATGCAACTTAAGTTGAGAAAGGAGTTGTTCCCCTCTCTTCTCGAAAACCCTAAGTGTTGACTAAATAGGTTCAAGTTTATCGCACTCTCGAAACCCTACTCCTATGTGGTGTCGAGAGAGAAACTTGTCCCCTTTTGATGCAGAAATTTCCCCATATTTTACGATGCAATGCACATCCCTTCCTAAATTCTACCCCCCGGTCGTCTCTAAACCTGGAATATTACATAGAAGCGGGACTTGGCGTGACAATTCCGAAATTCGTCCCTGACAGGAATCAAACTCCGATCGTTAGGTTGCGCCACTGCGACCCCAGCCACTGGGCTAAGCCCACGCCGTCGTAGTTCCTTTTTTTATTATTCATTTGATTTCCTATTCATTCATGTGCGAATTGAACTATATATTATTTTCTTCTCGGGACATTCATTATTTGTTTAATTATTTGGATATGAACTATTGCTGTAATTTAGATTATTATTGTATTGTGTGATATTTAAAACAATAATAATTTACTTTATATGGATGTCTTATTAACATTGGTGCAAAATCATGCATATGTATTGAAATGGTGAAAATTCTGAAAAATATGGACTTATGATTTCGTGCGGGGCTCCGGCCGAACCTCGCAGATGGAAACTGTAAAACCCATAGTTTTACAGTTCCATCCGCGGGATATATGCACGGAAGTCCAAGCAAAACCTAAACGCGTATTTCAACGCCTGTTTTACGCATTTTAAGGGGATGCTATTTGCGGGGTTTGTTAGAGTTGCTCTTTGAATTAGTTGTAGATATTTGAGATTTCAAAGTTTGACCCGTTTCTCACGGGATATAACACAATCGCAATATATCAACAGGCTCTCATTATTACATTCGTCGTACAACAGATCACACGAGCCAAAAACATGGGGCCTTAGTTTATACTACAGTTGGTCATGAGCGGCCCAGCCTGGCCCGACCGACCCAGCCTGAAAATCCTGGGCCGGGCTAGGCTTGCATGTAGGGCTTGATTTTGGAGCTTGAACATCTCGCGGGGCCTAGGCTTGCATAAAACTGGATTTAAGCCTAGTTCGGGCCATGTTTGCTGGGCTGGCTGGGCTTTCCTATATTCTGGCCGGGTTCAGGCCTGGTTGGTAAGCCCGAAATTTGGGCCGGGCTGGGCTAGCTACGGCCAGGGACTTTATGGACAGGCTTTTTAAAGCCTGGCCAGAAACCCGGCCTAGCCCGAGAAATGTCCACGTTGTTTATACTACATTCATTCACATACCGGTGCCATGAAAGAGAGATATCTCGGGCTGCAATTGTGCATGCCTCATGATTGCATTGATTAGTATTTGTACAAGGATTACAACTTGTGTTGTAAGAAAGTTATGTCGGATTTCAGAACCCTAGGAGCCTGTTTGGTTACTCAGACGTTTTCTGTGCATGTGTAGAGATCTTCTCCCTAGAGCCATGATGGACTGGGCCAAGTTCAAATTCATGTTCCACATGTAGTTTGGATGGTAACAAGCCCATTTGTGTATAGTATTTGTGTATAGTGGGAGAAAAATATGCACTAGGTTTTGTTCCCCGGTACATAGCAGACTTTGAGTGCATTGTGTTTAAGCAAACTACTTTATCTTAATACACTCTAATCTACACAACCATGGTTTGATTCGAAATCAAGTGTACATGAAAAAGACGCGCCTCAACGTTGTGAATCCATTCCCGTGATCAGTTTGGAGTTTCGTCGAGTTTTGGATTGTCATTTTCGTGTTCCCGTTGAAGTTTATTTGGATGATTTTTGTCAAATTCATGGCACTCGGTTGACCATTTGAAATTTCCTTCAAGGAGTAGTTTCACCACACCGTTTCACATAACTTTCGTGTTCGAAGTTTTTGGTTTTTCCATTCATACACGAGTAGATCTACAACTACGTACAGTGTATTAGTGAGACCAAGGAGCACTCATCTACCAATGTCAAATCGAAAACCTACGAACACAAAAGTTGTGTAAACATCGAGATAAACTTATTTTTCGAAGGAAATTTGAAACGGTCTACCGAGTCCCACGAATTTGAATTTTTTTGACCAAAAAGGCTCTAAAGGGAAAACGAAATTGATATTCAAAAACTCGACGAAACTCCAAATGGATGGTGGGAATGGATTCGTAACATCGAGACGCATCTTTTTCATGTAGTCCTCATCTCGAATCGAATCGAAGCAACTGTTAAGAAGCTCTAGATGAGGTTACCACCAAGTATAAGATGTGCACCCACAGAGCCACGAAGTCCAGTCTTTTGCGGTCGTCAACGCCTGCATGCATGACAACGCTTGAATCCAGCGTGCCACACGGATCAACTTTTGTTCTGCTTTAAGAAACGTGTGATGCAAGAACTCGAAAGCCCATGGCGCACCAAACATGTCAAACTTGGCCTAGCCATGCGAAAAATCACTCTGTGGGCAAACAAACAGGCCCTAGGTAACCGATGGTACAAATTGATCTAGGGTTATCTAACATATGGGCTACAAGTGAGATTTGATGATATTACCTTACTAACATTTTTAGTCGATGGAGAATTAGTCCCCTAGTATCTTTCATGCATCTCTCATCTCTGGTCTCTTTGTAAATTAGTCAAACAATGAATTTTGAACAATTTTGTTTTGTCAAAATCACATCTACATAGATGATTTTTTTTACAGTTTTTTTTTAAAGAAATGTCGAAACAACAGACCAATGCTATTTCATGCCAAAGATGTTGGCAAGAAAAAACACAGTAGAAACTACAAAGGGCAGAAGCAAGGGGGCTGTGGGAGCTGATCAATATGCGCAGGAGTCCATGCTTCACTGATGCAATTAGAATTAGCTGTGGATAATTATTTGAGAATTCTTTCAAACTTTGACGCTGCTACTCACAGTACATACCACAATATATATCAACGAGCTCTCATTTCATTACATTCGTCATTCGACAGAGCACATGAACAGCAACAGCCAAACAGGGGAGCCCTTTAGTTTATACTACATTCATTCACATATCGAACTGCTCTGAAGTCTGAACATCACCGTGAGTATGTTGTACAACAAAATCGGACAGGATCGATCGACACACGACCTTCCCATCGATCGAGATCGGCGCAACCTTATTCTCCTCTCTGCCCGTCTCAAACTTGTTCGATTAGCCGGGGAATCTCTACTATACCGATCGATCCACCGCAGTTCGAAGCACCAAGCCAAGCATGCAGAGATGTCAGGTGACAGCCACTGGAAACGATCATAAGGTGAGGTTCTTCATCTCCCTGCGCAGCGCGGTGGCCCTGACGAGGCTGCCGATGGTGTTGACGGCTAGCTTGATGTCCTCGATGGGGTTCCCCGGCACGACGCGCTTGTAGAGGTAGCTGTCGAAGGTCATCCGCTGCACGTAGTCGTCGGCGCACATCTCCACGAACGCCTCCCTGGCCGCGTTGGAGCGGTAGAACACCTTCTGCAGGATGTCCAGCACCTTGTAGGTCGGCCAGTAGAGGCGGTCGAACTCCGCCAGGTACTTGCGCAGGTCGCTCTCGTCCACCAGCCGCGTCCCGTTCGCCGACCCGGCCACGATCGCCTCCGCGCACATCCGCCCGCTCTTCGCCGCGAAGTAGATCCCCTCGCCGGAGCACTTGGTCACGTACCCCGCCGCGTCGCCCACCAGCGTCACCCGCCCAGACACCCTGATACACAATATGGTCGAACACCATCAGACCCCAACTGATCGCCGGGCAATAGTTCTTCCAAGGAAAAACAGAGGAAATGCTTGTTACCTTTTGGGGCGTGGGTGCTCGGGGATGGGGTGGGCCTCGACGCGGATGATCTTGCCGCCCTCGATCTTGTCCTTGGCGCGGAGGCGGGTGGCGGCCTGGAACTTCTTGATGTCGGCCTTGTGGGTGACAGTGCCGGTGCCGACGGCGACGTGGTCGCACTTGGGGAAGACCCAGCCGTAGAAGTCGGGGGAGACGTCGTCGCCGACGTACATCTCGGCGCGCTCCTCGTAGTAGCGCATCTTGTCGTCGGGGATCTTGACGCGCTCCTGGAAGGCGATGGCGTACTCGTAGTCGCCGGCGCCCATGTCCTTGGCCACGCGGGAGTTGGCGCCGTCGGCGCCCACGATCGCGTCAACCTCGAACGAACGCTTCTCGCCGCCCACCTTGCCGCTGGAGCTGTCGTAGTGGTTGTAGTGCACCGTGTACGTGCCGTTGCGCTCCTTGGGTTCCTCGTACCTGAAGATCGATAACAGCTTAGCCAGTCAGATAGGTTCATCAGCCAATGTTTAAATCTCAGAACAGAGATGAGCCACAGCTTATTCAAATCGGCAGTTGGTTAGCCATCGGGTGTTTTTAGCACAACAGGGCTGTCATTTTAGTTTCTACTAGTGTGCATTTCAGTTGATTCGATTGATTTGTTTTATTTTCAAAATGATGGTGAACAACAATTTTATTCTCAATTAGTACTTGCACAGGTACCTGAAACCTGGTTTTTAACGACATGCATGCATGTGTGAAATGGTCAATACAGGTCAAGTGGTCAAGTCACAGACATAGTCTCTCCTTCAAAAATCATCACTCTAATCTAATGCTACCACTCTCTAATTCTGACTCCATTTCAGGACATGTGTAGAGTGAACACTGATAGTGTACGGCTAAATGCAAAGCTTGTAAGAGCAAGCTCATTTATAATCTTGCATTTCATGGCTAGAGTGGTATACCATACCTTAGGAAGAGGCCATTGAGGACCTCGGCGCCGGCCTTCTGCGCCCGCGTCCGGAGGTAGTCGTCGAGCACCTCGCGCCTGACCATCCCGATGTACTCGTGCGGGGCGAGGGTGCGTCCGATGTCGACGGCGACGTTGGAGGGCGAGATCATCTTCATCTTGGTGACCCTCCGGTCGACGAGGTCCAGCGGCAGGTCGAACTCGGACACCATGCACAGCGGGATGGCCCCGCCGCAGGGCTTGCAGTTGTCCATCTTGCGCTCGATGAGCACCGTCTCCACGCCGCCCTTGGCGAGCGCCTCCGCCGCCGCGCCACCCGCGGGGCCGCCTCCGACGACGGCAACACGAAGCCGCCGACCGGCCGGAAGCTTGGGGCTCGATGACGACGCGCGAGCCACGAGGAGCCGTGACCTCCTGCTGCCTCCGGCCGGCGCCGCCCGGCAGGAGGATGGGAGGAACGTGGCGCGTGCCGTGGCCGCGGACGAGGAGAGGGACGTCATTGTGGCCGCGGCTCCTGGCTCGAGCTCGAGATGGACGTGCGGTGGAGAGTGAGCGAGCGAGTGAGGTTGTGAGCCGGGCGCGAGCAGAGCACGTACACGGGGAGTGTAGTAGCGAAGTTGGGCGGAGAGGCCGAGGATAGGATGAGGGTGTGAGGTGGATTGCGGGGCAGGTCGACCGTCGGATTGGGGAAATGGAGGGCTCAGATCGCTTGTATGGATGAGGTTTTTGTGTGCCTTCGCTTTTGCCGTTTAAGCCGTGCGAGTGGATGTGGTTTTGCCAAATCGGACGCACTTGTTTGGATTGTTGTGTCTGTGAGTGATGGGTGTTGCTTTGCCACGTCAAAAAAAAGGGGAGGACCTACTATATGACATTATGCTCCATATGCTTGTCAATCTTGGTGGAGATCACTTCGTTTCGAAAATAACATATGCATGTCATTTCCGTCCTTGACCAAGACCAACCATGCATCAGACCATAGCAACTCTAACACATGTGTTAAAAGAGGCCAAAACTGTAACGGTTCGATTGGTTTACAGTTTCGGCTAGATTTGACTCGCTGATCAGATCATGTATCAATGGCCGGGCACAAAAAAAATTAACAATCGTCCAAGAATTCACACTCGCAAACACTATATGTAGCGTTCAATGCGACGGAAACGGGATAAAACACTATTTCCGCACCGTCGCTCCGCCGCCGCCCTAGGGTTTCCTCCTGCGAGCAATTCCACCACTGCACGATTTTTAGGCGTAGAGGATTTGGATAGGGGGTGGCCGGATTGGAGCCAGCAACACCTCCCGCGACGCAACGGAAGCTCCTGCGGCATCCCCGCAGAGGAGCACGCGCGATGGGTGCGCTAGGTGGGTGTGAAGAAGCGTGCCGTGAAGAAATGGATGAACCGCGGGCTCATGCCACCGCCATCTTTCCACGCGTACACCCACGACACGGAGGCGGGATCTTTGTCTTCCTCGCGTTGTCGTCATCCTCGCTCCCTCACCCGCTCCGACGATGATTTGGGCACTGAGACGGAGGCCGAAGAGGAACCGGCACCGGCACCGGTGAAGATCGTCGAGTACACAGACTTCATAGACAACGACGAAGCCGACGCGACAACTGTGGAGAAGCTGCGGCTTATCTCGGAGTGGGAGCCGCTGACTAGCGGCATCGCGAGGAGGAGGAGGACGAGCGATGGGCCATCTACCAGGTGTGGTCCTATGAGGCATTCCAGAAGAAGGTCGTTGTCAACCGTGTAAAGAGGGAGGTCGCCGACCTTGACTCCAACTAGCTCCCCGAGCTTGTCGTCCGCTGCCACGTCCACATGCCTCGGTGACATATCTCAGGGCCAAATTTTAGTACAATTTGGGTTGCGATAGTTTTAAGTTAGCTAAAATCTAGGTTTTTATTTTGCGTATTTGTTCATTCTGTGAATGGAATCACGAAGAATTAAGGGATGAACCGGAATGTGATCAGTGTAAATTCCCACCAACTAGGTTTTTCGATTCTTGGTTCAGAGTATGGTTTCTGATCTGCCCTGGGTCCAATTAAACCTATACTCACATCAATTGGAAATTGAATTCGGCTCCGTGGTGTCGTATGCTTTCTCTACCAAAAAATTATATTTCGAAATGTTAATTTTTTTGATAAATTATTCTACATTTACATCTCTATAATATATGTGTGTTTGTTAAATTTGGCAAGGAACCATTATTTTTGTGGTCTATGTAAAAAAAAATCTTCTGAGATAGATCAATTTTCATGAAACACACAACATATCGATTTTTCATGAAACGACTTTGTAAACACGTAGTACATGAAGATGTACATGCGAATTTTTTATTTCAATATTTTTAAAATTTTAAAATGTGGGTAACATGTAATTTAAAATGAAGGGATCATATACTTCTATGTGCCAAAGCACTCCGTTATCAGTAGACTATACTAAACCATTTTACGGTTAATTCAACGTTTCTGTCTAGATATGCTCTCAGTCCGGCGTCAAGGGATTCAAGATCATGCCATCGCTTCACAATCGGAAAACTTTGCATCGGTCGCTTTTCTTCCGGTGCCGTTTCCCTGCGAAACTGTGTACTAGTACAAGGCGCGTGACAGTGTGGTCAGCTCGTGTACATATTCAAGTGCGTCCTTGGTTTGCTCACCGTTACTCGTGTTGCGTTGTGGTCGAGGCCACCCGAAATCTGCCGCTGAAGGACACGGCCACCGCAAGCTGACGATCTCGTCTGTCCGTGGCTATCCAAGTACAGATACAACTCTACAATAGTAATTAAAATTATAACTACGGTAGAAGGAGAATGAGATTGGTGATGGTGATGAAATTACAGTGGTTAATGATGAAAGGCATGATGCCTTGTTCTCCGATGATCCACGTAGCCGTTCGAATGATGTCTTCTTCAATGTTTCTTCTTTAGATCTATCCAGAGGTGGTGCTTTTGTGTTTTTTAAAACTATGTGTCTCAGTTCTCTCTGCCGTTTTCGCGAGACGAAAGTATTTAACGAGATCGTGCTTCTGGTACGATGTACGGGTAGATAGTACGGGCGGGCTACCCCGTATCGATGCCCGCTAAACCTCCTGGAACTTGTCCTCGCACACTTTCGCCCAGGTGCATAATTAAGTGGTTAAATGATTTTTATCACGTTAAAATACCATAAAAATGATAGTTTTATTGATATTTTATTATTGCCTTATTATTTTGAGATCCTGCGTAGACAAGCATAAAAGAACGCGGTAGCGCGGTAAAATACAATAATCCTATTGCTACTAGGAAATATCTTTATGAAATAACGGTGTAAAAACATGCTAAAAATATACTCATCACACATCTGATAAAATTGCGAGGCTTCTTCACAAGCTTTGTCTCAATGTAATGGCTGGACCGTAGAGCAAAATAGGGTGTTTGCTATGTAATAACTGTAATAGCCAAAGTAAAAAAAATCCTAATGGCCGGTTGTATCTTAGATGTACAACAAGCCTATCTTTCTTCAGAAACCTTAGTGTGGAAAGTGTAAGTGCATTTCCAGCGGCGTGACCTAAGCAAATAGAGACGGGTTGTTTTAGAGTATCTCCAGCGTCCCTCAAAAAATATCCGGCACAATGATTTGAGACGCATTTGAGGACAGTGTCGGACAAAAAGAGACAAATATATGTAAAAAAAAGAGGCCCTTCCCAGCTGTGTTCCTCGAACCGCGTCCGAACGCATGCATTTTAATAGAGGGGACCATCCCATGTGAGAAAAGTAGGTGAGCGAAAGTGTTGGAAAAGAGAATGACATGTGAGGACTATGGGCTGCATGCATGCATCCGGACGCTCTTTTTGTGCCCGGCGTCCCCGGCACAGAGTTTCTACCGGGGACGCCGGACACAAAATGAGGCGCTATTTAGCTTTGGATGACGCGACTGGAAAGCGTTTTTCTCCATTTTTTGTCCGTGACTGGAGATGCTCTTAGTCCATGCGGTGACCATTGATATTATCTTGATGAAGGGACTTCTTCACAAATATCACATCCCTCAGAGTGGTACAACAGAAACATTGCAGGTCATAACACTCCAGATTATATTACAAACATGGTCTTAACAAGTTGTTATTCTCACAGGTCCAATGAGAACACCCTACGATATTACTTAAATACTCTTACAACTCAAACTTAAGAGACATAACGAGCTCAGCAACTTATTTAAGTAAGCCACTATGCCGCTCGGCTCCGATATGTCTAGGGTAAGACTCTATTCCTCCGCCTCGGTGTTGTCAACTCCGTAGACTATCCCATAGTCTACACCTTCAACTCCTCCTGATAGGCCAGGCTCTTCGTAGACCAACTCGTAGTCCCCTTCTGGTGCTCCGGTGCAGGCATCCTCTTCATGATCACAATATAGCAAGGGTGTCGAAAGAAAGTGAGTACAGAGGTACTCATCAAGTTCAAAAGAGAAAAGGTGTTTGATGCACTAGCTACGATTATTGATCAGAAAATCTCAGGTCAATGCATGTTTCGCAAACATTTCTTCAAAAGGTTTATTTTATTTTGAAAACTATGCCCGCCAGTCTTCACAGGTTGATCAGAACTTCACGGAGTTCCTTTCCTACCGCGTTCGTAGTTCCCTTTCCGAAACTGGGAGTGACAAGCCACAATTTGATACACTCTGCAGATGTGCGTTACTTTTTCTATAAGAGAACTTATCCTTGTTGCCAATCGGGTGTTCCTTCCCGTCCACACTTCCTTGGTGTGAGGCCCAGTATAAGAACCAAACCAATCATTGCCTTCTCCGCGACCTCGCATACCCACCCTTTTGTAAGTCTGTCTTGTCCTGTATCTATAGGTAGACTGATCCAGCCATTTGTTCTCACCTATACCATTAAGGTAGACTATTCCGAACAATTCTCATGCCCTATCCTATACACTATAGATAGACTACCCTGGACAATCCTTACAATCCATGATAGACCTTTAACAAGTCAGCCCTCTTCTATACCTATTGGTAGACTGTTCCGGACCAATGTCCTCACCTTTACCAATAGATAGACTGATACATGTAACCCTTTTCACTGATCTGTTGATATGCGAGAGGAAAAAGATACAACTGACTTCCCAAGAGCCATTATAGATCTCCTGGTTAACGTGGAATTTACGGCACTAGAATCACTAGACGACATTGGTGATTAGTCCTAAATGAATAGAACCCTTGCAATGGAACCTCCACCATCAACACATACCATGGTTCCATTGCCAACCACATAGTCATATTCATAATTGGAAAAGTAACATTTTGTTTTCAATGCAGGAGTGATAAGTATATTGCTTTGCGAGTAAATTGATAGAAAATAATCAATATGACATGAGCAAGATTGAACTTGCCTGGTGACTGCGAGATAATGCAGTTTGAAGGTTTGGATGGAACCTGGACCTCGGATTCTGAAAAGAAGCAACATTGTCTGATAAGAACAATGTTATAAAATCCATATGGTGCATGCATGAATGCATTATTTCATGTTGAATCCCTTTCCCTGGAGTACTTATTAAAATTTGGATGATTTAAGTTTAATTTGAATCTTTATGCCTTTGGCAGTAATTTATAATCCCTTAAGATTAATATTATATTGTTTTCTTATAAAAGAAAGGATTTAGGATTAATAGAATTTTCCTTTGGAAAATATTTACCTTAATTGAAAAGGTTTTGAATAATAGAATATTTCTCCTTTTGGAAATATTGGATTTTGAAAATAATAAAGTTATTTGGAATTTTTCCTTGATTTTTATATCCAAGGAAAATTGTAAATTTGAATTTTCAATTTGAAATTCACATAAAAAAATTCTTTAATTTAAATTCTCATTGTTTATTGCAGTTCATATTTTATTTTGGTTAAGGAATATTTTTTATGAGTTATTCATATTTTTTTGAATTTTTAGAGTTGTTTTGTATTTATTTGCAGTTTTTATAGTGTAGGATTTAAATTCAAATTTGAATTAATTTAAACCTAGGGAAAATGACCAAAATAACCCCCTGGGCCCACTAGTCAACCCATTAGGGTCGAACCGGACCAGCTCGGTCCGAACCGACCGCATCGGCCCCCTCACTCTCTCTCACGCGCTCGACCTAACCCTAACCCTAGAGCTCTCTGGCGATTCGTGGCGATGGCGCCACCGCCTCAGTCGCTGCCACGCTCCGGCTCACTCCAGCCACCTCTACACACGCCACCGGTTGCTCGAACCCCCGTGCGACGATCGTCGATTTCTTCCTCCTGCTCCAGATCGCCTCCGTGCTGGATCTGGAGACGAATCTCCTCTGGTGATTCAGTGTCTCCGACGAGATTTAGTCTCCGTTGTCGACGCTCGCGTGTTCCTGTGACTGACCTGGCGCGGGTGATGCTGTGGCATCGCCTGTGTCGTCATCCCCATGGTGCTGTGCTGGTGGTTGGGTTCGTCGGCGTAACGTCGGTGTCTACCCTGGACTTGCAGCTGCTGCGGCCGCGCGGGCACTGCCTCGCCATACCATATCCTCTGCTTCCAGGCGCAGGTAAGGTTCTCCTCTTCCTTCTCCATCTTTGTCACATCTGTGTGCACCTCCATGATTCTGTTGTTCCTCTTCTTCTCTCCTTGCTTCCTGATGATCCTAGGATCATGCAGGAACACCTATGCTGATGCCCTTTGCATCCATTCCTTCCTCTCTGGTCTGCTTTCACCAGCCATGCCATTACTGGCCATTGGCCAAGCGTGTGCTGCTTCGATGCTATTCATTGCTACTGGTACTGCTTCTTGCTACTGCTGTTATGCTCCATTGCTACTTCTTGTTGTACTTGCTATGCTATCCTGATGCCATGTCTAGGCTTACTGATGCCATGCTTATGCTTGTCTAAGTCTACTGCTGCTTAATTGTTTGGTGGTGGTTCTTGCTGTCAGCAGTGGCTAACAGCCTGACACTTGTGATGCTTGTGATGCTCTTTTGTGACTTGTACATGGTCCAATTGATCCATTTGGTCAATAGATGCTAGTGGCTAAGCTCTATGACTTGTTTGGCTGCTGCTCTAGCCATTGGCTAAGCCTCCCAGCCTTTGCTGGTTGCCATCTGGTTAACCTGTGATGCATATTGATGTGTGACTATCTATCGGAATGTCTTGTGATGCTACTGGTGCTTTACAAGTGGCTTAAGTGCATACTTAGTGAATGATTAAGCTACTAGTGCTTACAATATCACTTGGTCAAATGGTTTTGGTAGCCTGGTGTGCTTTACTGAAGCAATTGCTTCAGTAAACTTCTTGTGCATGTTATGTTGTTGCCATGTGTTGATTTCTATCAGTTATAACTGATGAACCATGTGTTGATAATGATTCATTTGCATTAACAGTTGCTTATATAGATTTCAGTATACTTTGGAATGAATTTGCTTGTCTGAACCATCATGGTAATGAAGACAAACTTGCCTGTGTGGCTAGTTTGCTTGCTAGACTTGTGTTGTGACCTCAGTAGCTTGCTACTGAATCTGGTTGCATCTCATTTGGCTATCTGGTGGGTTTTTTGAAAAGATAAATAATATCCACAGTTGGGAATCATTTATATGAATGCCCTGTGAATGCTTTTGATGAAAACTGGGGTTGATCTGATGGTTTAATACACCAAATGGTGCTAGGTAACTAGTTGACCACTGTTCTAGTTGTTCTAGTGTCTTGGATGGCTAGTACTAGATCTACTTATGCATATCCAGTAACTAGATCCCTAGTTCTTGGTCTGGCCTCTTCATTCCTAGCATCACTTGATAAATACCAAGTGATGACATACCCCTGTGGAGCATCTGCTCCACACCAAGTGTGTGTATGAGCAGGCTTATGATGGATTTGATCATGAGATCAATCAAGGTATGATTTATACATTGTTCCAACTCCTAGATGGTTATTTTGTGTTAGTGCAGTGCTTCTGGATTGTTGATTTGATCAACAGCCCTTCACCTCTGTGGTGACCCGGCATACCACTGCATGGTGTAGTATGCAAGTCTGATATAACACCAATGAAACACCGTTCCACTAGTATTATATCGCTCAGAGTGGTACAACAGAAACATATGCGGGTCCAAGGTATGTCTATAGAATTACAACATCGAGTCCGTTACATAAGATCATCACAGACCTCCTACTTTACAATGAGGTAAAACTACAAATAAACTCCAGAAGAATGACTCGTAGTCTAATCCTATCACGAACTCTATTGGAAGAGTATTTCACTAACTACAGAGGCTAAGAATAGACTCTAGCTAAATAGGAGCTAGTTTTAGGAAGCTAGTTCCCTTCTATGGCTAAACTAGGTTTCCTCCTTGTTGGATGTGGTATTTGACTCATCCGACAAGGTCCTTGTCTCTTGAAGTAGTTGTTGACTCCTCGGCCTTCGTGTTGCACTCGTAGATCCTCCTTCGATGCCTCCATATCTAAGCAGGGGATTTAAGAGTGGGATGAGTACGAGCGTACTCAACAAGTTCATTATAGGAAAGAGGTGTTTAATGCACTAGCTACAGCATTAGACCGGAAAGTCTAATACCAATGCAGGTTTTCATAATCATTTCTTCAAGAGATTGCTTTTATTCGAAGAACTATGTCCGTCGGCCTTCACCGGTTTACTAGAACTTCATGGAGCTCCTTTCCGGCAGCGTTCGCAGCTCCATATCCCGAACAGGGAGTGACAGTCACGGTTCTTTACACTCGCAGAGGTGTGTTGCTTTACCCATAAGAGATCTTAACCTTGGTGCCAACCGGTGATCTTCCCGTCCACACTTCCTATGGTGTGAGGCCCGGTATAAGGTCTAGCCAATCATGTTCCTCCGCTACCTCGAACACCCACCCTTTGTTGCATGCGCCGACCCCGGGTCCACGTCGGTCCCATTATTCCCGTAATTTCGGGGTGGACCCCGACCACGACAACAAGTGCCGGGCTCTACCATACACTCCTTAGCCGGTGGCTGCAACCCATCATAGACCGCAATACCGTGGGGACTTAAGGCTTCCCCAACCTACCGCTTCTTCTTCGAACGACAAGTGTCTACGGACTGTGCCGTGGGGACTTAAGGCTTCCCCAGCCTACCGCTTGCCGCCGACAGATACAAGTGTCTACTGTAAAGCGCATCCGTTGATGAACGAGAGGTGGAAACACTTTTGACTACTCCGTCCCACTCCGGATCTTATGGTTAACACGGGTATTACGGCACAAGAATCACCGGCGACATTTGTTGTTTAATCCTAGATGGATATAAACCCGTGCAATGGAACCTCCACCATATCAACACAATCCATGGTTCCATTGCCCACCACATAGTCATATTCATAGTTATGAAAGTAGTGGTTTTGGTTTTTATGCAATAGTGATAACCATAATACTTTGCAAGTAATTTGCTAGAAATACTCAAATGACATGAGCAAGTGATGAACTTGCCTTTCTTGACTGCAAGATTATGCAGACAAGGTCTTCGATACGTAGTAATTCCAACTTCTGAAATAGCATCATCGTCCAGTAAGGACGATGTTTAAAAGATTGGCAAGGATGCAATTATGCATAAGTATGAGATGCAATCGCTCTAAGCGTGACCTAACCCCGATGATTTAGGATTAGTGAGTGGTAATGATTAGTTCAGGGTGTGTGGCACTTTTAGAGTGGTTCACAAACAAGGTTCTTATTAGGGTTGTGGTTACATGGTATCATGAACAGGTGCTGCAATATATAATAACAATAACATTGATAGCACACAACTATAACATTTGGTATAATCTTAACATGTAATGAATAGTGGTGGGTTTAATCACTACATGGCATGGTTAATGATTAATTATCATATACTTCAAAAGAATAACTTTTGAAGAACATGTTCTTTAATAAAGAACAAGTATGATAATTAGGGTTGTGGGGTTCTATGGTTTACTTTGGTTTCCACTCGCTTCGGAGTAAGTAATAGATGGATCCTAACAAGGTTGGGTTCATTAATAACTAGTGGTTTGTAAGATTAAGGTTGGTTTATCTTGCTAGTGATAGCTGGCTAGGGTTTATAGGTCCTTATAAGCGGTGGTTGATGATGATTCCTTATTTTCTTCAAAAGAATAACTTTCGAAGAACATACTTCTTAAATAATAAGAAGTAATACAATTAAGGTTGAGGTTGTGTAGGTTTTACTTTTGAATTCATCAAGTAAAGAATAATTGGTTCCTATATAAGGTGGTTTATAAACATGTTACACTATTAGGGTTTTGATGTATGGCAATTGATGCCAAATATTAAGTATGGTTGCTATGTAGAGTTCATCACAATGGTGTGATGCTAAATAGGGATAAATAATGAGGATGGCTTTGGTAATAGGTTCTAGGTTTTACACTTGGTTGACTCTACTTGATTATCTAGATCTGATGAAGATAAACACATGGGATGCTAATTAGTGGTGATAGGGTCCCCATATTTTATGTGGATTTGAACTAGTATTTTAGTTACTAGATATGAATCTATGATTATTAATGAAGTAACATGATCACATGTTACTTAGGGTTTAGGTTTGGGAATAATTTAGGTTTCACACATAAAATAGTGGAGCTAGGGTTTCTAGGGAATTAGGGTTTTGGGTTTACACATGAAATGATGAGTTCCTAGTTTTCTTCTTTATGGAACTAGGGTTGAATAATTACTGTTGAATTCCTAACTTAATAACTTCATTGATAAATTTGAAGTTATTAATAACTTTGCAATAATAATATTGGATTTGGTATTTTATTACTTTTCAATAATTAATAACTAGGTAATTATTAATTAGGGTTTAAATCTCTCTAATAATTATTTAACAAATAATAAATAAAGAAAATTAGTTTTAATGTTTTCTTTATTTATTTACTGGTTTTTATTTACTTTTGGAAATTTTACTAATTATTGAATTTTAATTGAATTTAGAATTAATATTAAAGGCTTAAATAACAAATATTAAGTAATTAAATTTTTATTAAAAACAAAAATTACATTTTATATTTTTATTGGATAGAGTTTATTTTTAGGATCATTTTGATATCACATTTGGTATTTTTCAGACTTAAATTGAATTTTCTAAATTCATTTGAAGTTGCAGTAATTAAATAGGTTTTGAAATAAAACGAAATTTACTATCTACACTCGTGCCTGTGCTACTCACAGACACCGACAGGTGGGCCAGAGCCACGCTGGCTGCCACGGTGGCATCGAGGTGGCAACCATGGCCACCACCGGCGGCCAGCCGTGGACGACACCGGCGTTCCCGGGGTCCCGCTGGGGCGTGCAGGGGCGCGTTGGAGAGTGCTCTCCGAGGCGAACCATTTGGTGGTGGCGCCCCCTCCGATTGGTCACCGGAGTTGCTCCGGCGAACTCCGACTGCGGCGGCGGATGATGGCTCACGGTGGCACGGAGCTACGGTGATCCCTAAGATGCAATAATAGGTTGGGAGACGCGGCTGCTTACCCTGGTTCTTCCTAGATGGTCGCCGGAGTGAATCGTGGACGGAGACGAGCTCAACCTCGCCGATACCGGCGATGAGCTGCGGGAAGAAACAGCCAAATTTGCCCGACTCTGGGCCTCCCCGGACGCTATCTTCCCCCGGATGGAATAGAAGACGAGGCGCACCTCCGGGACCTCACCGTTGGGCTTGGAACGGCCCCAATCGGCGGCGAGACGAGGTGTTCGAGAGCTAGGGTTTCGGTTTTCGTGCGAATGGGGAAGAAATAGAAGAACACGAACAGAGGAGGATTTGGCACGGTATTTATAGGCTCTCCGTTGATCGTCGATGGTCGTCTGGTCCAAATTGGCGGCCGGGACGTGGCTTCGCCGTCGTGTCGTCGAGCAGGGGCTCGAGCAGAGGAGGAAACGAAGACGATGATCTCCTCCTCGTGTTTATCCAAAGCGAAACGGTATGTGGACTGATTTGTGTGGGAGTTGGGCTGGGCCTGGGCTGTGTGTTGGGCTGCCGAGGTGGACTGCTGCTGGGCTTCTACGGCCAGGTGAGCCTGTTTCTCCATCTTCATTTATTTTAGTTTTGCTTTTTTCTGTTTTCCATTTTGTTAATTTAAATACTGTTTTGAATTCAATCAAATTTTGTAAATTTGATGGATTGAATTCAAGTAATATTCATTCAAGGCACTTAAAGATTGTTGTTGTTTATTAATAGATTTAATATGTACTAAAACATTGGTTTCTCAATTACTATTTGTACTTGAATTTAAATATTCCTATTGTCATGAATTTAAATATCATCTAGAAAACATTCAAATTATTTTCCAATGATATTTTTCTCACTTAGTGATATGTAGGTTTTATTTGGTACTACTTTGCAAGGAACAATTTCATGGTATTATTTATTACTGAATTGCAAATAAGAAGGTGGCTTTAATGGCATGATTTTATGTACTAAAATATCTAAAGATTTGACCTCTTATTTGGGAATGTGGTCACTTGCACATAATCTTATGTGAGCACTTGCTTGTTAAGGTTTAATTAGTGAAGCATAGAATTTAGCTAATGAGCAATTCTAGGATTCTAATTATATTCACCTAATGGTACTTGGTTCAATTCTCAATTATGGTCTGGTTTTATAATTGTAGTCACCCAAGTGATTCATAACTAGGTTTGAGATATAATTCTGGTTGTAGAAGTGAGATGACACCATATTGTATTGTCTAGGGTTTACTCTTCCCTAACCATGGTAATATGGTTACTTGCTTCATATCATATGTGCTTCTCTAATTCCTAAGGATTTGAGAATTGGTTTTATCTTCTACCAATTAACTTCTATTATTATCCTTAATTTATCATTAAAGTAACTATAGTAGTTATAGTTCTTTTTATAGTTAACTTTGGTCATATGGATGGATGGTTTCTCACCATATTAAATATGGAGTTTTACTCTATGGTTTTCTCATGGTTCTTTAAATGAAGAATATGTGGAATGTAGATATGGTAGGATTCTACTTATGATCACCAATTGAATCACAAGTTATAAGTTGGAATATAAGCCTAGGTTTGCTTACTAGTGATCTTCCTATAATTTCATGTGAGGATGAGATCTTCTTATTCTAGTAGGATCTAACTTATCCTCATACCTCAAGAGCATTATCATGGATTTGGCATGATCCACTTGTTCTTAATATCTTTATCTCAAGTTCTTAGGGTTTATGATCATCACTTCAATTTAATAATGATCAAGGTTTGGCTTCCTAGAGGATCTCTCATTGAATGGGTTTCTCACTCCCATGATCAAGTGTTGTCTTGATCAATTAAGATATATGCATTCCTATTTGTAGTTTCTTGAATGGGCATGGTTATGGTTGTCTCAATTAGTCTTGAGTATAACACCGATAGGTCTGAGCTATTCTCATTTAGGAATGGTTACTTCTAGGGTTTATGGTGTACTCACAATATCTCGATAGGTGATTTAGTCTAAAACTCCACTTGGCTATCTGAGTATGAATTAGTCTCCTCATTACTTTGATCAGGACTTCAATGCTGATATGGTATTAGGTTCCATGTGATGATAGGTTGTCTTACCTCATCCAAGATGAAATAGTTTAATCCCTTAATGCTTTAATCTCAATGATAGTCCTTGAGTTCTTGAAGATAAGTGAAGTTAGGATTGACTATGGATGTCTCTCTCATTTGGGAAAGACTTCAAGTATTATCTTAGGGTTCCTCTTGAGGATGATATTGTGATCATATGGATACTTATATCCAACGCTTGCCTCTAGGTTTGATGTATAACTAATATGGAATAGAGAAGAGATATGTATTCATTGAGTTGGATCTCCTTGTCTTGTTTCCAAGGATGAAGTGAAATGGATACCATGAGGTTCATGGTAGGATCAAGGATTAGTTTAAGACATGAGAGAAGATGAGTGAAGAATAGTTTCTCCATATTATTGTTACTTGGTTTGTACTTAAACAGGATGTTCTTAGGTTATGACAATGATTACCATATTATGATTTTTTATAAGATCAAGCAATTGATCCATTAAGTAATAATGTTGTTGTGTTAAATTTAATTCCATTTGATCTAACCCTATAGATCAAATCATCTCTACCCAAAACAAGGTTTTAACAAAGTCACATTGAGGTTTATAGCACTTGACTTCATGATCTACTTCAATTCCATCAAGGTCAAGTGAAACTTCAATTCATCGTGATTGTTTTACTTTAAAGCGCGAAAATTCCCAGATTTTCTATGCATGAATGCAATGCACACATCTGTTTCCTCTATTTTTGTAACCCCATTACATGGGATATTACAGTCTCTACCCCTTAAACTAAACTTCGTCCTCGAAGTTTGCACTCTCTCACGTTTCCGAAGTGTGGATCCGACTTGTGCGGACCAAATCTTTTCTCGAACTCCATGGTGATCTTACTTGGATATAATTGAATATATCCCTTGTCCAGATTCTTCCCGGAATCCAGTAGGGTTTGTCTCCGAACATTAGTTTCTTACTCCGTCTATGATTTCTCTCGATACCTAATATCCGTCTCGAGCCATGGCTTCTAACTTTAATTCATTTGATTTCTTTCAACTACTATAAGCTTGTTTCCTTTCTCATTGAAGATTCAATGATTGAGACTTCTTCTGGTGCTGCTAGTCTTAACTGAAGACTAATTGGATAACATTCTCCTATTTGATAAAATAGGTCTTTGTTTTCCCTTGCTACCAAAACTGCAGTAACGGTACTTGGTAAGGCACTTACCATGGAATTGGTTGTGATAGTTTATTTTCCTAGGAATGGATTAGACTCATTTAGTCCATCCAATCATGGTTTATAATTGATACCTATGACTCTTTAGATTCATTTAGGTTCCATGAAAGGAATCTTTCATGTTGTCTCTGGTTCTGCTATGGTCAAATCCCTGCAGTCTTTGACTTCCTTAAGCTATATTTGGTCTCTGATATTTCCTTCGTCCAACTTCTTTATCTTGGACTTATTTGAGCTTAAGTACTTCTGAGTAGATATTACTCACTTAATCAAGTTATAATCCACTTCTTACGTCCTCGAGGTATGAACCTCGGCTTCTGGTCTGACCTCCTTCTGAAGGTATTGTTCAACAATCTTATGAAAATAAGATCGAACTTCCTCTCAGTTCAGACCTTCTTCTTCTATTATGCTCAAAGTATTGAGTTATTGTATATCCAACTCAATCTTTACTCTACCCCTTAGAGTTTTCTTATGGTCTTCAACTCCTTTTCTTCCAACCATTGGATTGATGGTTGGAATATTGGTCTAAGTATAGCTTATGGTTTGTACTCTTCTAGGTCTGGTGAAGAATATCTGTGGTGCATCCACTCAATCGTGGACATCCAACATGAATCCTTTGACTAAATGTTTATAGATCTAGCTATTTGGCTGACATGATTTTTATTTGTTCACAAGCTTTTGTTACAAATAATTAAATCGTGGATTATTTGTAATACCAACTGATACCGGCTGTGGTTATTATACCAACTGTGGCTATTTGATATCTAAAAATGGATTCTATTATAGGTTCTTATAAACTGGTCGAGACATCTTCTATTTTATCTCGCAGTATTGATATTGTACCAATTGTGGTCTTCTGATATCGACTATGGTCTTCTTATGTCTTCTATGGTTCATAGATCATCTTTCTTTCATTCGAGGGTTTATTGTTGCAAGAAAACCACTAGCTGACACTATGATTATAGTATTCGAAGTGATTTCCCATGCATTCCCTCTTCTATGTTGACTATGGATCTGCTTGAGCTTCACCATAATCATTATATTTCTCACCTTCATGCTTCTCATGTACTAAAGTACTCCTCTGTTGAGGTAAAGCATGAATGTTGATTAGTACTTCCTTCAGAGTATTGTGGTTGCTTCCCACAACTTTGTTTCCTTCTATCCGATGAACCTTCATCTTGTCTTCACAATCTTCAGAATTCGTCACTTCCTCACACGAATACCATTGCCCTCTAGATCTATAGCATCAAGTAAGAACTTGATATTGCAACATGCATTTGCATATCAAAGTCAAACTTCATGTATGGATCTAGTCAATCAATGAAAATCCAATAAAATCCAAGAAGATTCAGCTTTGTGCATATAATACACACCATCATAAGCCTGAATAAAATAATTGAGTAAGACATCTCTAAACATCAAGCTGTGATATGTAGTATAAAACACCACATAAGTTAGGTTTATATCGTGATACTTAGCACAAATATATGGAATTCTACTATTTGTCTCAACCTTTACCTTAATTGCACATTTGCAATGAGATAAACTTGAAACAAAGTGGTTTGAGGATAATTGTGGTTAACCTAATTTTCTTTGGAAGTACTGACTTAGCCTTCCATTATTATTGAGGACTATCTCACATGATAGGTCTAGGTTCTAACATGTGCTCACTCTAAACACCTAACTATTGGAAATATAGCTCCTATACTTTCAAGTGTTTATATTATCATAAAACTATGGTCATGATGTGCTTGGCACACTTCCCATGGTTTTGGAAGCACAATTCTTGCACTATTGGTGGAACAACTGACTTCTTATTGTTTTCCTCCTAAATGTTTATGATGTTCTAGTCCATCACATAATGATTCTCAAGTGAATCATATATGATTAACAACTTCTATCATGTGAGTAGGCATATTTTATTCATATCTCTCTTCCTTAGCTCCCATGATTGACTCATCATGGTCTATACTACCTCATATGACTCATAGTTATCACTTACTATCAATTGTTTCACATAGTCTAGATAGATTTTACTTACCCATTACTTAACTGGGTATACACCTTCTAGTAGGATATCTTAATTATACACATATCATCCATACTTGATATCACTCCTATTACATGTCCGGATAACTCTTACTTAAGTATAACATAGTGTTGGTACACATCTTCCAATAGGATATCTTCCTTATGGTTGTATCCTCTCTTTGGACTACCATGTATTGTATACCAACTGGGATCTACTCATCTATTGTTCTGAGGACTTCATGATGTACTACATGTTTAGGATTAGTTAACTTACCTTCACTTAGGAAAGATAGGTAAGAAATGTTGACTCAATTGTGTCGGGATTATTCTCAAGTGAATATCCATCTCAAGTCATAAGAAATATTTGGTTTACCTAAGACAACTTCCTATAGACACTACCAATCCTATAGGTCTCCTTTAAAGGGTTTTAATCCAAGGGTCAAAGCATTTGCTCTGATACCAACCGTGGTGACCCGGCATACCACCGCATGGTGTAGTATGCAAGTCCGATATAACACCAATGAAACACCGTTCCACTAGTATTATATCGCTCGAGTGGTACAACGAAACATATGCGGGTCCAAGGCATGTCTATAGAATTACAACATCGAGACTCTATTACATAAGATCATCACAGACCTCCTACTTTACAATGAGGTAAAACTACAAATAAACTCCGGAAGAACGACTCGTAGTCTAATCTTATCACGAACTCTATTGGAAGAGTATTTCACTAACTACGGAGGCTAAGAATAGACTCTAGCTAAATAGGAGCTAGGTTTAGGAAGCTAGTTCCCTTCTATGGCTAAACTAGGTTTCCTCCTTGTTGGATGTGGTATTCGACTCATCCGACAGGGTCTTGTCTCTTGAAGTAGTTGTTGACTCCTCGGCCTTCGTGTTGCACTCGTAGATCCTCCTTCGATGCCTCCATATCTAAGCGGGGATTTAAGAGTGGGATGAGTACGAGCGTACTCAACAAGTTCATTATAGGAAAGAGGTGTTTAATGCACTAGCTACAGCATTAGACCGGAAAGTCTAATACCAATGCAAGTTTTCATAATCATTTCTTCAAGAGGTTGCTTTTATTCGGAAGAACTATGTCCGTCGGCCTTCACCGGTTTACTAGAACTTCATGGAGCTCCTTTCCGGTCGCGTTCGCGAGTTCCATATCCCGGAACGGGGAGTGATAGGTCACGGTTCTTTACACTCTGCAGAGGTGTGTTGCTTTACCCATAAGAGATCTTAACCTTGGTGCCAACCGGGTGATCTTCCCGTCCACACTTCCTATGGTGTGAGGCCCGGTATAAGGTCTAGCCAATCATGTTCCTCCGCTACCTCGAACACCCACCCTTTGTTGCATGCGCCGACCCTGGGTCCACGTCGGTCCCATTATTCCCGTAATTTCGGGGTGGACCCCGACCACGACAACGATGCTTGGGCTCTACCATACACTCCTACGCCGGTGGCTGCAACCCATCATAGACCGCAATACCGTGGGGACTTAAGGCTTCCCCAACCTACCGCTTGTTCTTCGAACGACAAGTGTCTACGGACCGTGCCGTGGGGACTTAAGGCTTCCCCGACCTACCGCTTGCCGCCGACAGATACAAGTGTCTACGGTAAAGCGCATCCGTTGATGAACGAGAGGTGGAAACACTTTTGGCTACTCCGTCCCACTCCGGATCTTATGGTTAACACGGGTATTACGGCACAAGAATCACTGGCGACATTTGTTGTTTAATCCTAGATGGATATAAACCCGTGCAATGGAACCTCCACCATATCAACACAATCCATGGTTCCATTGCCCACCACATAGTCATATTCATAGTTATGAAAGTAGTGGTTTTGGTTTTTATGCAATAGTGATAACCATAATACTTTGCAAGTAATTTGCTAGAAGATACTCAAATGACATGAGCAAGTGATGAACTTGCCTTTCTTGACCGCAAGATTATGCGGACAAGGTCTTCGATACGTAGTAACTCCAACTTCGAAATAGCATCATCGTCCGGTAAGGACGATGTTTAAAAGATTGGCAAGGATGCAATTATGCATAAGTATGAGATGCAATCGCTCTAAGCGTGACCTAACCCCGATGATTTAGGATTAGTGAGTGGTAATGATTAGTTCGAGGTGTGTGGCACTTTTAGAGTGGTTCACAAACAAGGTTCTTATTAGGGTTGTGGTTACATGGTATCATGAACGAGTGCTTGCAATATATAATAACAATAACATTGATAGCACACAACTATAACATTTGGTATAATCTTAACATGTAATGAATAGTGGTGGGTTTAATCACTACATGGCATGGTTAATGATTAATTATCATATACTTCAAAAGAATAACTTTTGAAGAACATGTTCTTTAATAAAGAACAAGTATGATAATTAGGGTTGTGGGGTTCTATGGTTTACTTTGGTTTCCACTGCTTCTGGAGTAAGTAATAGATGGATCCTAACAAGGTTGGGTTCATTAATAACTAGTGGTTTGTAAGATTAAGGTTGGTTTATCTTGCTAGTGATAGCTGGCTAGGGTTTATAGGTCCTTATAAGCAGGGTTGATGATGATTCCTTATTTTCTTCAAAAGAATAACTTTCGAAGAACATACTTCTTAAATAATAAGAAGTAATACAATTAAGGTTGAGGTTGTGTAGGTTTTACTTTTGAATTCATCAAGTAAAGAATAATTGGTTCCTATATAAGGTGGTTTATAAACATGTTACACTATTAGGGTTTTGATGTATGGCAATTGATGCCAAATATTAAGTATGGTTGCTATGTAGAGTTCATCACAATGGTGTGATGCTAAATAGGGATAAATAATGAGGATGGCTTTGGTAATAGGTTCTAGGTTTTACACTTGGTTGACTCTACTTGATTATCTAGATCTGATGAAGATAAACACATGGGATGCTAATTAGTGGTGATAGGGTCCCCATATTTTATGTGGATTTGAACTAGTATTTTAGTTACTAGATATGAATCTATGATTATTAATGAAGTAACATGATCACATGTTACTTAGGGTTTAGGTTTGGGAATAATTTAGGTTTCACACATAAAATAGTGGAGCTAGGGTTTCTAGGGAATTAGGGTTTTGGGTTTACACATGAAATGATGAGTTCCTAGTTTTCTTCTTTATGGAACTAGGGTTGAATAATTACTCGTTGAATTCCTAACTTAATAACTTCATTGATAAATTTGAAGTTATTAATAACTTTGCAATAATAATATTGGATTTGGTATTTTATTACTTTTCAATAATTAATAACTAGGTAATTATTAATTAGGGTTTAAATCTCTCTAATAATTATTTAACAAATAATAAATAAAGAAAATTAGTTTTAATGTTTTCTTTATTTATTTACTGGTTTTTATTTACTTTTGGAAATTTTACTAATTATTGAATTTTAATTGAATTTAGAATTAATATTAAAGGCTTAAATAACAAATATTAAGTAATTAAATTTTTATTAAAAACAAAAATTTCATTTTATATTTTTATTGGATAGAGTTTATTTTTAGGATCATTTTGATATCACATTTGGTATTTTTCAGACTTAAATTGAATTTTCTAAATTCATTTGAAGTTGCAGTAATTAAATAGGTTTTGAAATAAAACGAAATTTACTATCTACACTCGTGCCGTGCTACTCACGGACACCGACAGGTGGGCCGAGCCACGCCGGCTGCCACGGTGGCGTCGAGGTGGCAACCATGGCCACCACCGGCGGCCAGCCGTGGACGACACCGGCGTTCCCGGGGTCCCGCTGGGGCGTGCAGGGGCGCGTTGGAGAGTGCTCTCCGAGGCGAACCATTTGGTGGTGGCGCCCCCTCCGATTGGTCACCGGAGTTGCTCCGGCGAACTCCGACTGCGACGGCGGATGATGGCTCACGGTGGCACGGAGCTACGGTGATCCCTAAGATGCAATAATAGGTTGGGAGACGCGGCTGCTTACCTTGGTTCTTCCTAGATGGTCGCCGGAGTGAATCGTGGACGGAGACGAGCTCAACCTCGCCGATACCGGCGATGAGCTGCGGGAAGAAACCGCCAAATTTGCCCGACTCTGGGCCTCCCTGGATGCTATCTTCCCCCCAGATGGAATAGAAGACGAGGCGCACCTCCAGGACCTCACCGTTGGGCTTGGAACGGCCCCAATCGGCGGCGAGACGAGGTGTTCTGAGAGCTAGGGTTTCGGTTTTCTGTGCGAATGGGGAAGAAATAGAAGAACACGAACAGAGGAGGATTTGGCACGGTATTTATAGGCTCTCCGTTGATCGTCGATGGTCGTCTGGTCCAAATTGGCGGCCGGGACGTGGCTTCGCCGTCGTGCTGTCGAGCAGGGGCTCGAGCAGAGGAGGAAACGAAGACGATGATCTCCTCCTCGTGTTTATCCAAAGCGAAACGGTATGTGGACTGATTTGTGTGGGAGTTGGGCTGGGCACGGGCTGTGTGTTGGGCTGCCGAGGTGGACTGCTGTCTGGGCTTCTACGGCCGGGTGAGCCTGTTTCTCCATCTTCATTTATTTTAGTTTTGCTTTTTTCTGTTTTCCATTTTGTTAATTTAAATACTGTTTTGAATTCAATCAAATTTTGTAAATTTGATGGATTGAATTCAAGTAATATTCATTCAAGGCACTTAAAGATTGTTGTTGTTTATTAATAGATTTAATATGTACTAAAACATTGGTTTCTCAATTACTATTTGTACTTGAATTTAAATATTCCTATTGTCATGAATTTAAATATCATCTAGAAAACATTCAAATTATTTTCCAATGATATTTTTCTCACTTAGTGATATGTAGGTTTTATTTGGTACTACTTTGCAAGGAACAATTTCATGGTATTATTTATTACTGAATTGCAAATAAGAAGGTGGCTTTAATGGCATGATTTTATGTACTAAAATATCTAAAGATTTGACCTCTTATTTGGGAATGTGGTCACTTGCACATAATCTTATGTGAGCACTTGCTTGTTAAGGTTTAATTAGTGAAGCATAGAATTTAGCTAATGAGCAATTCTAGGATTCTAATTATATTCACCTAATGGTACTTGGTTCAATTCTCAATTATGGTCTGGTTTTATAATTGTAGTCACCCAAGTGATTCATAACTAGGTTTGAGATATAATTCTGGTTGTAGAAGTGAGATGACACCATATTGTATTGGCTAGGGTTTACTCTTCCCTAACCATGGTAATATGGTTACTTGCTTCATATCATATGTGCTTCTCTAATTCCTAAGGATTTGAGAATTGGTTTTATCTTCTACCAATTAACTTCTATTATTATCCTTAATTTATCATTAAAGTAACTACATTGGTTGTAGTTCTTTTTATAGTTAACTTTGGTCATATGAATGGATATATGGTTTCTCACCATATAAAGTATGGAGTTTTACTCTAAGGTTTTCTCATGTTTCTTAAATGAAGAATATGTGGAATGTAGATATGGTAGAATTCTACTTATGATCACCAATTGAATCACAAGTTAAAGTTGGAATATAAGCCTAGGGTTGCTTACTAGTTACCTCCCCATGTGGTGAATGAGATCTACTTATCCTATTAGAGTTTATTCTCAATACCTCAAGTTCTTAGGGTTTATGATCATCACTTATTTAATAATGATCAAGGTTTGGCTTCCTAAGGATCTCTCATTGAATGGGTTTCTCACTCCCAAGATCAAGTGTTGTCTTGATCAATTAAATATATACTTCCTTTTGTAGTTTCTTGAATGGGCATGGTTATGGTTGTCTCAATTATCTTGAGTATAACACCATAGGTTGAGCTTTCTCATTTAGGAATGGTTATTCTAGGGTTTATGGTGTACTCACAATATCTCAATAGGTATTTAGTCTAAAACTCCACTTGGCTATCTGGGTTGAATTAGTCTCCTCATTACTTTATCAGTTCATGGATATGGTATTATTCCATGTGATGATAGGTTGTCTTACCTCTCCAAGATGAAATAGTTAATCCCCTAATGCTTTAATTCAATGATAGTCCTTGAGTTCTTAAATAAGTAAAGCTAGGATTGATATGAATGCTCTCTCTCATTTGGGAAAGACTTCAATACTATCCTAGGGTTCCTCTTGAGGATGATATTGTGATCATATGGATATTTATATCCAACGTTTGCCTCTAGGTTTGATGTATAATAATATGGAATAGAGAAAGATATGTATTCCTTGGTTGGATCTCCTTGTCTTGTTTCCAAGGATGAAGTGAAATGAATACCATGAGGTTCATGGTAGGATCAAGGATTAGTTTAAGACATGGAGAAGATGAGTGAAGAATAGTTTCTCCAATTATTGTTACTTGGTTTGTACTTAAACAGATGTTCTTAGGTTATGGCAATGATTACCATATTATGATTTTTTATAAGATCAAGCAATTGATCATTAAGTAAAATGTTGTTGTGTTAAATTTAATTCCATTTGATCTAACCCCTTAGATCAAATCATCTCTACCCAAAACAGGTTTTAACAAAGTCACATTGAGGTTTATAGCACTTGACTTCATGATCTACTTCAATTCCATCAAGGTCAAGTGAAACTTCAGTTACTGTGACTGTTTTACTTTAAAGCGCGAAAATTCCCCAGATTTTCTATGCATGAATGCAATGCACACATCTGTTTCCTCTATTTTTGTAACCCCATTACCTGGGATATTACAACCTCCTAGCTCCTGGATGATCTTGCCTTAGGTCACCATGATCTATGGTTGGTTTGGTTTGGTTTTGGGTTGATTCTCTGGATGATTTATGGAAATGTACTACTGATGTGTTCTTGAGCTGTTCTTGCTGTTCTTCTTGCTGTGTTGAATGATCCAACCCTATCCCTAAACCACTGTGTTATATATAGCACAGAGAACTGCTCTCCTTGGTCGACAGCACCTGTGTGGCTGTGTGCTATGTTGTCCAACCCTTCTCCCCTTGCTCATGACGGAGAAAAGCTGCTGGGCCTCACTTTGGCTTTGGTTGGGACTTGATCCCCCTGCCAAGGCTTATCTCATGATTTCTGTTTATTTTTACTGCCAAGTGTCAATGACACTTGTTACTAGACAAAACCATTCTATCTGTTGCTCTTATGCATGTTTCAAATTGGACAAAGCTTTGGATAAGATGAAATGAAGATTTGATGAAGACTTTAGCATAGAAATAATTTCATTGATGTAATCTTCATTTTCTTTCTTATTTTTGTTTCATATATTCCATTTATTGTAATATAAAGTATTCTGTAATGACAATGTAATGTGTGTGTGCAATCAATAAAGCTCAAGGTTTTGTTTATGAGCCTTTATATAAATTTGATATTCACTTATGAATTATTTGTGTAAATGTGATGTGCTTTTGAATTATGAATTCATAATTCATTTATATATTGATCACTTTATACTTCTTTTGTTGGAATTCAAATTTGAAATGCCAAATCAAACCTTCTCCCAAAACCATAAGTTTTAAAAGAGGTCATGTCGAAATTCCTAGCACTCACATTGCTCTAACCCTAATAGCAACGAGAGAGAAACCTCGATCCCTCTTAGGTTTTATGCAATAAGGCACAAAAATTTCCTCCATTTTGCGATGAAATGCACATCCCATTTTTAAATCTACCCTTCGTTGGTCCTATGTTCTGGAATATTACAGTCCATGCGGACAGGAGAACACGAAAAATCCGAACCAATGGCATGATGCGAATGGATTTATGCGGTGGACCGACCCATTCTTGGATCAAATTTGAGCTGAAAATTCTGAGTTGGTTATGTTCTGTACCGCCATTAATGCCGACTGATTGGACTCTTGCGCCGACATCAATGCCTATACGCGTGCACGACAAATCGCCTCTTCATTGCCATCGCGACCTCCATTACACCCCCGTGGATGTGGCACAGTTGCTTTAGGAGACGAGGACAATCTCAGCGCGCATAGGGTCCTAGTGTCGCAAGTGCCTTAGGAAAGGCCGCGACACGATAAGGTTTCTTGATAGAAGGCACGACTGTCCCCTGATCAATGGCAAGACCCGTCCTACGCCCTAAACTCGACTATGTGGGACACGTTTCGCATGTGGGAATTTGTTCCACGACATTGCGTTACCTTCCTTGTTGACGATGAGTAGAACCACAACGAGGCCGCCCTAGAAGAGAAGCACGTGCAGGAGCAGGATCCGCTGGTGGGTGGCGACGACATCCTTGGTGAGGATCCGCGCGACGACAACCTAGACTACCTCGATCTACTCATGTACGAGCGAGAGATACCCATCAAGCCACCCGAGTTGGACGGCGACGAATCCCTCGTGATGGCCATCGTTGCGTCCCAACTAGGGGACCTGGCTAGGTGAGGAGGCCTTTCCATGTAGTAGTGGGAATCTGCGCTAGCATAGGGGGTGATCTTCCACGCTGCCGGTGGCCCCACTGCGCCGGCAGTCGCCATGGCTGATGTGGACATCACGTCCTACTCTTGTTGCGCCATCTCATGGGTGGCATGCATGTCCCTGAGCGAGCGCCGCATCCGCAACAACCTATATACTAGCCTTTGGCGCCAGCGCCACCATCGTCATGGTCGCGGCTGGTTGTCATCACCATCAAGAGCAAGACGTAGGTGACGTCGACGCAAGCCGTAGTTCTAGGTTTTAATTTATTTTTCCATGTCCTTTCTTTATTTTTGCCCATACGTATAATTATTTCTAGTGCGACATATTAATAGGAAAAAATGGGTCTAGCCGCTGGGTCCTAACCCAAACGTGCCAGGGGTGGACACAATGACTTTTTCTACCCACGGACCAACGCTAACGGATCACAAAAGACAAATTTCGTGTCTAAAATGGGTCGGCTGCTGAAGATGCCCTAATGAGACACTGTTGTATTGTGATCCAAATTCATATACTAAAGGGAGACTAACTTCTGACGAGCGGAGCGAGGCCCGTCGCCGGAGACTTGGGGCGAAGCGTAGCGGAGTCAGAAGTTAGCCCATACATCGTGCCCTACAGGGACGCCTGCGAGGGGCGGCAGCCCCCGCGGTACGGTACGGATCGTTGGCACCGCCTATATATACATCTTGTAAGCCGCCGGCTAGGGTTCATCAGATTATAAGATTATAAGTCACAGTTAAGTAGTGAGTTTGAGATGAAGGATCTTGGTGCTGCTAAGAAAATACTAGGTATGGAAATTACAAGAGACAGAAAATCTAGTGTGTTATTTCTTAGTCAGCAAAATTACATTCAGAAAAGTTCTTCATCGTTTTAATATGCATGATGCAAAGTCCGTTAGTACACCAATTGCTTCTCACTTCAAATTGTCGGCATTGCAATGTCCTAGTACCGATGAAGATATTGAGTACATGTCTCGAGTTCCATATTCTAGTGTCGTTGGTTCCTTGATGTATGCCATGGTTTGTTCTCGTCCCGATTTATCATATGCTATGAGTTTGGTCGGTCGATACCGGCTGATCTCGGTAAAGAACATTGGAAAGTCAGTTCGGTGGATTTTCGGGTACCTTCGTGGCACATCCAAAGCTTGCTTGAAGTTTGGCAAGACCGATGAGGGACTCGTAGGCTATGTGGATTCAGATTTTCGTTGTCGATTTGGATAAGAGAAGATCCCTCACGGGTTATGTGTTCACTTGTTGGTGGATGTCTTGTGAGTTGGAAGGCAACGTTACAAGCTGTTGTTGCCCAATCTACAACCGAAGCAGAATATATAGCAATTAATGAAGCTTGTAGAGAGTCTGTTTGGTTGAAAGGTTTGTATGCTGAGCTTTGTGGAGATGATTCTTGCATTAACTTGTTTTCTGACAGTCAAAGTGCAATACTAAAGATCAAATGTTCCATGAGAGGACAAAGCACATTGATATCAAGTACCATTATGTGCGCGATATTGTTGCTCTTGGTAAACTGAAGGTATGCAAGATAAGTACTCATGATAATCCTGCTGATATGATGACAAAGACAGTTCCTGTTTCCAAGTTTGAGCTTTGCTCGAGCTTGGTTGGTATAATTGTTTAGCACAAGTGGCTGTTGGCGCCAGCAAGTGTTTTTGCTTTGTTGTTCAGGAGATTGTTGAAGTTCATGCTACAAGATGGAATTTGTCTCAAGGTGGAGTTTGTTGTATTGTGATCCAAATTCATATACTAAAGGGAGGCTAACTTCGACGAGCGGAGCGAGAGCCCGTCGCCCGGAGGCTTGGGGCGAAGCGTAGCGGAGTCGAAGTTAGCCCATACGTCGTGCCCTACGAGGGACGCTCGCGGGGCGGCAGCCCCGCGGTACGGTACGGATCGTTGGCACCGCCTATATATACATCTTGTAAGCCGCCGGCTAGGGTTCATCATATTATAAGATAACCCACGGCGTTTGTAAACACCTCCCGATGTAGTGAAGTTTCTTGGGTGGCGCCGTGGTTTTTCCCCTTCTGTGTTGGAAGGGGTTTTCCACGTTAAATCTTGTGTCCCCTGCGTGTGTTCTTGTTTCGTTCTTCGTTATTTGCTTATCGCTTTTATAACAGACACTACTCATTTCAATGGTGGAGCCCAAGGGCTAGTCGAACAAACACCAATCTATACTTAAGCATCCTTCGGATCCTGTTGGGCTTCGGGCCGAGGAAAGCCCAACACTCGAAAACTAGGCTCAGGCCTTGCCAGAAAGCCAGAAAGCCTACATGCCTCTTCCTTACTTCTTCCATTTGAAATACACATGCCCGGTCCCGTCATCGGGTGAACGTTATTAGGCCTAGGCCCGAGAGGAATTTTGGGTGAGGCTACACATGTCCATGTAATTCCTCTTTGCCATAATATAGTTCGGTAAATTTTCACGTAATTCAAACTACACTAACAACAAATTTATTGATTTTTTTTCTTTTTTAATAAATGATGTTTTATCATTTAAAACGTTTAAGCATTACATTCGGTCTTTGCGCAACTAAGATACACCCAGCCGAATAATTCTAATATGTACCATGTCAAGATATTCCTCATAAAAATCTTGTGATATTGATATGGTATTCTAAATATTCATGTTTTTACAAATTTAATCAAAATTTACACGATTTCGGCGAGGGAGTACGTCCCAATCATCCACCGCGCACGGCTACATCGATTACAAGCGGTTCTTACGGGCCCACCGCAATAATCGACCAATACTGCGCTGCCACCAACACCACTTCACGTGAAACACGTCAGCTTTGCTAGTCCAGGCCCCACCGGTCAGCCGCACGTGTCGAAACTTCATCAGAAGAAAAAAATGGAAGGAAACTCTCCGCCGTTCCCTCCCCACTACTCGTCGTCTTCCTCAGCGCGGCGCTCTAGCTCGCCCCCTCTCGGCCTCCGAGCTCCACAGTCCACACAAGCCGCTCGCCTGTCTCCGGCCTCCAGCTCCTGGGCTCCCACCCCGAGCCGCCGCTAATCGTACTGACCGCAGATCTTTCTCCCACGCGCGCGCTTAATTTCCCTCGTGCGGCACCGCTCGCTGTCATCCTCGTCCGCTCTGCTCTGCCTGGTTCGATTTGCTACTTCGCTTCAACCCCCCGACGAACTCTCTGTTCTTGCGCGTCGTGTACCATGTCAGGGGCCATTGCTTCCTCGTCCGCGGCGTTCTTCTTGCTCCCTACCCCCTCCTCGTCGCCGCGGCGCCGGTGGAGCACGGTGAGCAGCGCGCTGCGCTCGTACGGGGCCGCCGGCGCCAGTCTGCATTGGGCGCGGCGCGGATTTTCGCGCGACGGAACGCCGCCGTGCGCCGTGGCGGCATCATCGCCGGCGGCCGGTGGTGAGGAGGGCGCGGCGAAGGCGGCAGGGCAGCGCAGCAAGCTCATGGTTGACACTCCTACTATATCTGCTGCCGCTCGTATCATTCCTTCTTTTCCGTTAGAAGCTTATGCACGGGCTTTGCTTGTCAGAATGGGGATTATTTAGTTCAAAAACCGCAGTTACTTTCCCTTTCTCGGAAATGTAGCATCACCTGCAGTTCTTGCCAAGCGTTTCTCATTCTGTTCTTCTACTAAGCGACATTACGCTTTAATGCTTTGCTATGCTGAATTTCCTGTGGATTACGTTGTGTACTCAGGCTGCTGAAAATGAGGATGCCGCATCGCCAGAAGCAGCTGCATCTGCACCGAAGCTTGAGGGTAGCGTTGCAGAGCAAAATGGGATAGCTGGAACCGTCTCCAGGGCCGAACTAGGTGGCAGTGTCCAAGTCTCAGAGTCGGCGGCTGCGGCGTCTGGCTATTGGAAAGATGTCGTTGTCGGAGATCAGGTTGGACCTAAGGTTGACACCAGTGGAGATTCAGAAGTGATGAGTTATTCGGATGACAGTGAGAACAAGGGGTCTGCTCCTTTGGCTGGGCCAAATGTGATGAATGTCATCGTTGTGGCTTCTGAATGTGCTCCTTTCTGTAAAACAGGTATTCATGTTTAAATTGAGCAGTTAGACTTGCCTTTTTTGATTTTCTGGACGCGAGCGGTTAGACTTAACATGTACCAAATTTATGCCTTTCTGCATTGTTCTGGCTAACTGATTAACCTGGTACCATGTACAGGTGGTCTTGGAGATGTTGTGGGTGCTTTGCCCAAGGCTCTGGCAAGACGAGGACATCGTGTTATGGTACTCTATTGCCTTTTCTCTTTTTTATTTGTCCTAGTCAGAAAAAAGAACTTAAGCATGCTGATTTAGCTGTTATGCACCGCTTGCTAGAGCAACTTTTCAGAGTTACTCTTTTTAGTTGGTGTGCAATATTTTTGTTTTACTATTTTTAGTTGGCGTGCAATATGTAGTAAAACTTACAATGCGGCATTGATTCTTCGACAGTCAATGTAAAATTTGATAGGAAAAAGAAGAAATCCTATGTTATAATCGAACTGTTCCTTTCTTTCTGTTTTATTTAGCATGTCTGAAATGGATGAGTTGAAAGTAGGCATTGCTTAACATGACACTTTTCTACGAGAGCCTTCATAAATTTGAATGTAGGGTATGCCTGGTGACCTAATTCAGAAAGTACTAATACAAGTATTTTGTTCAATTTCAGGTCATTATACCGAAGTATGGAGATTACGCCGAAGCCCGCGATCTTGGTGTTCGCAAGCGTTACAAGGTAGCGGGACAGGTATGTAAAACATTAAAATATGAGCAAAGAGTCCGCAGCATGCAATTAAAAGATTAAAGAATCATGATCAGTTCAGTGAATTAGATTCTTCTCTGGCTTGCAGGATTCAGAAGTGACTTACTTCCACTCTTATATCGATGGAGTTGATTTTGTGTTCTTAGAAGCCCCTCCCTTCCGGCACCGGCACAATGATATTTATGGAGGAGAAAGACCGGTAAACATCTATCTTCTATTCCTAGAGCTTTGTTAGCCTTGAAACTCAAACTGAATTCCTCTTGATGACATGTAATTGATGCTTGTGCATTTCCATCATTTATTGGCAGGATGTTCTGAAGCGTATGATTTTATTCTGCAAGGCTGCTGTTGAGGTACCTTCCCTAATTGTATTACTCCGTACTATAGATGTCTAAGAAATTCACCAAAAACCACTCTATGAAATAATTGTGTTTCATAGTTCAGACATAGACACAGTCTCTAATAATCATCTTTAGGAAAAAAAAAGTCCAGCACTCATCTGTACTCCAGCTTTTGTGCAAAGCTAGTAAAAGATCCATAGGAATCTAGAGTTAGCAGGTTTGCAGGTAATAGAAACTGAATGGAAAAACGGACGAGCACTGGTAACAGACATAGCATTATAATCACTGAGTGTGGCGTTTTGGAGCCCGGGCTACATCGAGCTTGTTTTTTGAAAAATTTAAAAACTGCACTTCATTCAAAAAAATCTGAATAAAATCCTAGATGCTGTTTATTCTTCCAACATGGAAATCTCTACTCAAAATACTTTGTATCCTTGGCTTCACAAAAATGACAAAATCTGACATCTTTTTTTTGCGAAAGGACAAAATCTGACATCTGAAGTAGTGAACGGTGCAAATTTTGAAATCCCCTAAATCTTTCAGGTTTATCATTTTTGCGAAGCCATATATATAGAGTTGATATTTTGCACGTTGGCAGAATACATTATTGTCTACATCTAGAATTTTCTTCAGAATTTTTGGAGCTTAAATATGTTATTTTTGAAATTTGAAAAAAAAAGCTACAAGTAGCATGAGCTCTAAAATATTTTTTTTTGTAAAATCACTACCATTGCTAGAACTAACACATACCAACCATATGATCTACTGGTATTCATTTCCTTGTGAAAATTATAAACACTTGTGTGTGTATATTAGTGATGAAAGCTTTTAAGGTTTGATTGCACATATTTACATGTGACATCAATTCAGGAACATAGCGAGTAACTTGAATTAATTTGGTCATAATAACTAACTATAACTCAAAGAAAAGGTAAATTAACCATGCAAATTATTTCTTAATATTTGAAATTTCGGCTGTGCCTTGGTCTTACAGATGAACTCTACTAGATGGTTTATCAATATATTTTTCTGAAGCAAGTTGACAACCCCAGCTGGGTTTGTTCCAGCAAGCCGCTAGTGCACCTTATTGATTAGCTTGTCTTAAGTCATAACAAACACAAGGACAGCTCAAGCTGTCAGTTTAGTTTTTTTTTCGAAAAGGAGCTGTCAGTTTACTTATTCCAGGGTAGATGAATTGCCTTCATGCTCTCACATTAACTCTGTACATTGCAAATGCATAACAATGCTCATCCAACCTTCAGGTTCCTTGGTACGCCCCATGCGGTGGTACTGTCTATGGTGATGGCAACTTAGTCTTCATTGCAAATGATTGGCATACTGCACTTCTACCTGTATATCTGAAGGCGTATTACCGAGACAATGGCTTGATGCAATATACCCGTTCTGTTCTCGTGATACATAACATCGCTCATCAGGTTTGCGCTCTAACTCCGAATTCATTTGAGCCATTAGTGTACCTTCTATTCTGAAAACCATTATTCTTCATTGCAAACCAGTTTAGCCGGAAACAACCAATCAATACTCAGAGTTTAGTCATGTGCTCACTATTCCTTCCTCCAATTTAGGGCCATCAGTAATGCTACCACAAACATTGATCAAAATTTATTGGCGACTAATATTGCTGCTTAATAAAGCTAACCAACAACGATATACCTCAGTCGTTGATCCATTATTTGATTACGTTGTCCTTGTTAGCCAGTTTTCTTTTTCAAACCTTGATGCCAAATGTATGCCTTTGCAGGGACGTGGCCCTGTAGAGGACTTCTTCAACATGGACTTGCCTGAGCACTACATCGATCACTTCAAACTGTATGACCCCGCCGGCGGCGAGCACAGCAACGTGTTCGCTGCTGGCCTGAAGATGGCAGACCGGGTGGTCACCGTCAGTCACGGCTACATGTGGGAGCTGAAGACGATCGAAGGCGGCTGGGGCCTCCATGACATAATCAACCAGAACGAGTGGAAGCTGGACGGCATCGTGAACGGCATCGACACGGCCGAGTGGAACCCCAAGGTGGACGTGCACCTGCACTCGGACGACTACACCAACTACACCCTGGAGACGCTGGACACGGGCAAGCGGCAGTGCAAGGCGGCGCTGCAGCGGCAGCTGGGCCTGCAGGTGCGCGACGACGTGCCGGTGATCGGGTTCATCGGGCGGCTGGACCGGCAGAAGGGCGTGGACCTCATCGCGGAGGCGATGCCGTGGATCGCGCAGCAGGACGTGCAGCTGGTGATGCTGGGCACGGGGCGGGCCGACCTGGAGGACATGCTGCGGCGGTTCGAGGGCGAGCACCGGGACAAGGTGCGCGGTTGGGTTGGGTTCTCGGTGCAGATGGCGCACCGGATCACGGCGGGCGCTGACATCCTGCTGATGCCGTCGCTGTTCGAGCCGTGCGGGCTGAACCAGCTCTACGCGATGGCGTACGGGACCGTCCCCGTGGTGCACGCCGTCGGCGGGCTCCGGGACACGGTGGCGCCGTTCGACCCGTTCGGCAACGCCGGGCTCGGGTGGACGTTCGATCGGGCGGACGCCGGCAGGATGATCGACGCGCTGGGGCACTGCCTGAACACGTACTGGAACTACAAGGAGAGCTGGAGGGGACTGCAGGCCCGCGGCATGTCGCAGGACCTCAGCTGGGACCACGCTGCCGAGCTCTACGAGAACGTCCTCGTCAAGGCCAAGTACCAGTGGTGATGCACTGATGCCTCTCCTCCAATGCACGCACGGAGACGGTCGGAATGGCGTTCAGGTCGCTCTTCCGACGATCACACACTGGCGCCCCGGCCGGAGTAACTAGGGGGCACATGCACAAGGGGCAAGTAGTGAGCCGAACCCGCGGTGCCGCCCAAGTTTGGGATCACTTCAGCCAGGTTTCCATGTTTCTGTGGATTTACAGAGTTGTAGGCGATCAAAATAGATATGCATTGAGTTGGAAAATGGGGATGTGGTGGTTTTGCACTTTTGCTGCGGACTAGTTGCTGTTGCGGCGGTGTTGCTGTTTCCTGCTGATGTTGTAGTGGTACGCGTTTGTTTTTTTAATTGAAAAATCGAGCGATTGTATTGAAAACCATCTATCTATATCTATATCTATACCTATACCTAATAATAAAGGAGCTAAAGTTTCTGCCAAAATTTTCGTCCAACATTTATTTGGACGATTTTACCCTCCCACCAAATCCCATATAACACACTAATGCCACGGTACCGGTTCATTTATTGTATTTCTACCGTAGCTCACGCCGCGCACGCAGCTCTCCCTAGCGGGTCGCTTGAGTCCACCCCAGAGACGCCAGGAGAGACCAAATTAGGCACGACTCCAATTTCCTTCCGAGTTCTTTAAATACGGGAGCATCGACTTCCAATTGCTTTCTCAGATCGATTGAAATCGAAATCGAAATCGAGCGACGCGTCCCAGCGACCACGACGGACGGAAGCGAAATCGACGAGGTGGTGGGCAGTCTTCGCCAGGCTTCGATCTCATACACCCGCGGTGCCTCGATTTGTTCAGAGGAGAGAGGTTACTGGATTTGTCGCTACAGCAAAAACATGGAGCGCCGCTGGATCCCGCTGGATCCGGATGGAACAACACAAACAAGTTCGTCGGATGCCACGCGAGATGTCAAGATCGCGGACCATGATGGGCGCTACAAACTCGAAAAAAAAGTACATGGCCGGCGGCGGCTCGGGGTCGCGGCCATGGCGGCCGAAATCCAAGTAGAACGATCTGGATCGAGGCTGCAAGCCACAGGGGGCTCCTTCGGGTGTGGTGTCGGCTGGTCTCGACGGTGAACGAGCGGGAGGCGATCAGCATGGCTCGAGGGCTTCAGGCGGAGAACGCTGCGCTGCTGATTCGCTTAGGGGCACTGGCAATTTTACTGCCCAGATCGGAAAGATCGGACAAGGAAGACCATGGGGATGCCGAAGAAAAAGCGGTGGCCAGTTGGGTCACTACGAGTTCACAGTTTGGAGAAGAGGAGGAACACGACAGCCTAAATTCATCTCTCTCCTGGCCATCAAAACCTATCCTGTGCAAATTGCGCTAGAAACCACAACAATCATCAGCTCATCTTCACAAAATCAATGGAAAAATTGCATGGATGAGAATCCAATTGGTGGCGTCAGTTAAGAAGACACATACTGGTGTACTGGCATGTGACACGCATTAGCTATGTTTAATTGAGAGCCATACTGTGTCAAGAATCCTGCAATCTCTCAACCGAACGGTCCATACAATCCATTGGGCTGTTTTTCCTCTGTGCAAGCAGCCTTATTGCACAGTTTGTAGCTACTTACTACTTCGATCTGTGATTGAAGATTTGTCATAAGAAAGTTCTGTGTTCCATATAATTAACCATGTCTCTTGACCCTGCAGGTTCCTGTAAAAAAAAGAGGGCCTTGGCTCATCTATGGTGAGGATAAAACAGTAGAACTCCACTAAATACATAGAAAGATTGCAGGAGGAAGTTATGGCTGCTCCTGGGATGCATTTCAGGCTTACAATCACTTGAAATTGCTTGGCTACATTGTTGGATGGTGTGGTTTTCAGTATGGATCTGATATATACATCCTTTCAAGTGAATGTACCAAACAACAAATTTTAAAAGTCGTCACTACGAGATCCAAGTTTCCACTATTTTTGTTAAGGTGATGTATTTTTCCCGTCACTCATAGACCACATTCAGGCTTAACATGTTATATCTTGTATTTTTGTCCACAAGGATATACTTGTTATGTAGTTAAAGTGCACACATATTTATTTCTTGGTCGGTTATACTCTCCGGTTATCATGTTTGAGCTTTATATAAATGCAAGGCTTTAAGCTTAATATATTAAAACTCATGGGAAGTTCTTTGTTTCTAAAGAGTCAGTTGAACTTTGTGTTACAATCTAATTGTACAATCAATCATGAATGTCTCTCCGCCAAGTGTAGTTCTTCCTTTTAAGTTTCAATACTGCTGTGAATAGAATGGTCCTAATTCTAGAGGACACCTAAGCTGTTTTAATGGTATTTGTAGATTAAAAAAATAGCTAATGGTATTTTTAGATGGGGGAATATACTTCAGACCCGTTGCAACGCACGGGCACTTTTGCTAGTCTATACCTAATAATAAAGGAGCTAAGGTTTCTGCCAAAATTTTCGTCCAACTTTTTTTTGGACGGATTTACCCTCCCACCAAACAGCATAATACTGCACAGTGCCATTACATACCGGTTCGTCCTATTTTTTTCCCATCCCGAACAAATCGACCGTGTATATTTTTTCCCATCCCATCTATACCTAATAATAAAGGAGCTAAGGTTTCTGCCAAAATTTTCGTCCAACTTTTTTTTGGACGGATTTACCCTCCCACCAAACAGCATAATACTGCACAGTGCCATTACATACCGGTTCGTCCTATTTTTTTCCCATCCCGAACAAATCGACCGTGTATATTTTTTCCCATCCCATCTATACCTAATAATAAAGGAGCTAAGGTTTCTGCCAAAATTTTCGTCCAATTTTTTTTTGGACGGATTTACCCTCCCACCAAACAGCATAATACTGCACAGTGCCATTACATACCGGTTCGTCCTATTTTTTCCCCATTCCGAACAAATCGACCGTGTATATTTTTCCCCATCCCAAACAAACCGATTGACGCATATTGTTTCAAAAAAATAACCGATTGAGGCATACGCGAGCGAGACGGGCGGCCGGAGCTTGAGGCGGACGTGGCCGTCGGCGGTGGGGTGCTGCACGGGCGGCCGGCGGCGACGTTGACCTTCCCGGTGTGGTGCTGCACGGGCGGGGCGGAGCGGAGGCGAGGTGGCCGTCGGCGGTGGGGTGCTGCACGGGTGGCTGGCGGCGACGTTGACCTGCGGGTCGGGGTGCGAGAGGAGCCGGGGCGAGCAGCTCTTTTATTTTAATTTTTCTCTCCCGAACGATCCGCTCGCCCTTTCTCGCCTTCCTCAAACAGAATGCTCGCGGCGCAGCGGCCTTTACATGCGGATTGGCGTGAGTGGGGGAAGAGGAGAGCTCCCTTCTGTGTCTACTGCTGCATAGAGAGATCAGAGATGGCGCTGGATCGAGTGCCTCTCGATTCAGCGGTAGCACAAATCGAGGGCTTGGCCCGCGCCGCTGCTAAATCACGGGCTGGCGAGGTCTACCTCTGCGCCAGCCTCCTTGCTCGACCGCCTCGACGCCATCCCTGAGGTCGTGCACGCAGGAGGCGACGCACAGCACCAGCCTCTTGGTCCCCAATCCCCTCCGGAATTTTGTTCGCCTAGCGCACGCCAGATGCGGACGCCTAGCGCTCTTGGGCTTTGATTTGGCTGTTAAATTTGGGCTTTTAAATTAACACCCGGCCTAAGAAAATCGAGGGTGTATTGATATTTCGTGTTGAATAGTCCCACATCGATCTTTTACAGCGAGTTTATCCGGTTTATATAGGCCCGGAGATTCCAATCATCAGCAAGCAATTACATGAGCTAATGAACCAATGGCATTGGGAGATAAGAGCCAAGATTGACTACGCTCAAGACCTGATAGCGTGAGCTGGCGCTGATAGAAAATGAGAATTCGGAGTGGGAGCTCAGAGAAGGGAGAAAGGATGCTGTGGGCGCTGACAGAAAATGAGAATTCGGAGTGGGAGCTCAGAGAAGGGAGAAGGGATGCTGTGGGCGCTGACAGAAAATGAAAATTCGGAGTGGGAGCTCAGAGAAGGGAGAAGGGATGCTGTTGGGTACCCGCGTGAGGCTGTCGCGAATAGAAATTCAGAGGAATTCAGAAGGGGAGCGCGAGCTCAGAGAAGGGAGAAGGGGAGATCGAATATGCTAGAAATCGGCAGCGGCGCAGCGGCGGTCCAAGGTCCCAGCACGAGATAGAAGAAGACTGGACGCGTGTTGCTAGAAGAAATCGCCTCTCCTTCACGTGCCTTTCAAGGAAGCCTTATCCTTTAACACTACACGATCTCTTTTTATTTTCTCTATCAACTTTCTTCCTGTAATTTACACGTTCCATCACACTAGAGAAATCCAAAAAAAAAACGTGTACACATTTGTTCTTCCTCATTTCTAACATAATATTATTTTCAATAAATAAATATAATACACAATTGGAAATTGTCTTTAAGTTTCACCAAAAAATTACACGTTCCATCACACTAAAGAAATCCAAAACAAAATTGTACACATTTGTTCTTCCTTATTTTTCATGAACTGTTTCTAAATATAATATTATTTTAAATAAAATACACAATTCGGAATTTTTTTAAGTTTCGCCAGAAAAGTCAGACATGTGAATTTCTTCAGATAGGTAGGGGTTCGTTCAACAACGGTTAATATGAGATAGAATCCTGCTGCTGATGAGTTCCAATTAATTACTTTGTTTGATTAATTAATGTTCAGTTCTCTTAGATAGCTCGTGTTTGTTCATCGCGCTAGGAACTGAACCCAATCACGCATGGACCACCTAGATGCATCCGTGAGCTTGGTCGGCATCAATGTGCCAAAACCCAAAACCCCTCGTGAAGTTTCGGCCACCTGACACAGCTGGATATTTTGTGCTAAATAGTCTGACCTCGCTTTTGAGCTGTTTGTTTATGCCTCTCACACACAACTGCCATGACACCTAGGCTGCGCCGGCCTATAATGGACACATCGTTAAGGTGTAGCTGCCGTTCTAGCGCTAGCTCGGTGGATTACCATGTGCTGAGCGAACCCCCCCCCCTATGCACTCTCCTCAACACAGTTATTTCTGGCAATTTCTTGCCAACCTAGCACAAGCGCGGTGACTAGACGTGTGCCCGGTGTTTATAACTCTCAGGGCTCGCGTCCCGTGTTGTAGTGTTGCCAAATAATTTCACTGCTACGCATGCTGCCCTATGTGGATGAAACCATCATTTCTTGATGGTGGGACGAGAACCACCAAAAATAATCCTAGGATGACACGCCCCAATAAAAAAATAAGCTAATTATTTACAATATAGTTGAACCTCCATTACTGCATCAAATATAAACTCATATCCAATAGTAAAACTATTTTTCCCTAAATACAATTCATTTATTAATAAAACCAATCCGTAGCGGTTCAACCGTATATTTAGTTACTAAGAAATGTCAACATGCCATCTATCGATAGTGGTTGTGGAAGATAAGGGTGTCACTTGCGACCGTGAAGGCATTAGCCGTGGTGGAAAATAAGAGTGGTACCAGGTTACACGAAGTAGTTGAATCTAAAAATCAACCCGTAGCAACGCACGGGCTTTTTTGCTAGTATTGTACAAAAGAACCAAAAAATTAATTAAAATTAAAACTAAAATATTTGTGATGCCGAGACTCTAGGGAGATTTTAACATCATACAGAGGCATGAAAAGAAGAATAATGATAACTTCAATGCTCGATGGCTATTTTGTTTAACGCAATCATTTTAAGTCTTGAGCTTAGGGAATTAGTACTCTCTGGTAGACAATTTACTTAGGCTAATTGTAGAGAAACACCCACTTATAAAAATCTAGGCCGTGTTTTATCTAATGTTGAATGTGAACAAAAATTTCTGCTTGTCTCGGTGTGTGCACTAACCCGATAAGGGTCCGATCATACACCTCTTCTTCTTGACTCTAGAGATCCCGCTCACTTGGTTAATAAAAATAATTTCTCTTTTGACCTATCTTGGATGCGTCAAGAGGGATTCTTTGAGTTAGTTAAAACGGAATGGAATACTATTCAGTCCAGTAGAACTCCTGTCCAAAAATGGCAAAATAAGATGCCTCATCTACAATAGTACTTGAGAGGGGCGGGGAAAAAAAACTCAGTGGTGTGTAAAGAAAGGAGAAATAGCGGCTGATCCTTCTTATAGACCAGTTAGATTTAAAAGCGGAAAATACACCTCTTAATGCAGCCGAGAGGGTAGCAAAAAAGGAGGCGGACATAGTGAAAATATAGAGATGATAAACCTAGAGGGGGGGGGTGAATAGGTTTCTACAAGTTTTAATTCTTTCTTTGCAATATTAGGCTTTGCGGAATATAAGGGTGAGCCTAATGCAAACTAGGTGAAGCAACCTATATGAGGATACAACTAACTCGAGCACGAAGGCTCTCACGGCGATTAAATCACAAGTAAGGAGTTCGGTTAGAAATAACCGATAGCACGCGGAGACGAGGATGTATTCCCGTGTTCCCTTGCTTTGCAACAAGGTACGTCACGTTTGGAGGGGTGGAGGTCCCACGAAGGATTCCCCACGCCACGAAGGCTCACCCTATTCTCCGGAGCCTATCCCACGAAGGAATAGCTCACTCACTTGTGGTAGACTTTGAGGTAGCCTCCAAACCTTCACAATCTTGCCCGGAGCAAATCCACGGCCCGGATGCTTCGGACTCCTCTTGCCCACCTAGGGTTTCCAAGGAACCCTAGGAAGCAAGCTTCTCGATGAATACAAGGGGGAATGAGATTTGGCTTGGTAGAACAGTAGATCGGGTCCTCCTCTAGCTATTCCCCGGAGGGATTTGAGTTTGGGTGGAGGAGGAGGTAGATCTGAGGCTTTTGGTGTTTCTAGTAATGGAGTAAGAGAGAGAGAGCTCAAGAACAACTTGTAGTGTAGTGCCTAACTGTTCAGAGGTATGAGAAGGCCTATTTATAATGTTCTTCGAAATATGACCATTGGTCACTTGCCACCTCAGCTTTTTCCTCGAGAATCCCGGTTGACCGGGCCACAGACCGGACAGCCCGGTGGTGAGGCCGGTCGGACCGGACCAGCGACCGGACGCCCTTTGCTGGTCCTGGAGCTCCTCCGGTTGGCGGCCGGTTGGCGCCCGGTTGGCGACCGGTCGACCGGGCCGTGCGCCGGATCGCCGGTCTGCAGGCCGGTTGACCGGTCGGCAACCGGATTTGCTGTGTTCTCGTGTGGAGCCCGGTTGGCGGCCGGTCGACCGGGTCGTGCGCCGGACTTGCCCCGGTTGGCGACCGGTGGACCGAGCTGTGCGCCGAGCCGGCCGGTTCTGCGCCGGTTGGACCGGGCTGCAGACCGGATTTCTGCTGTAGACCCCTTTTCGATTGTTGTTGAAGTGGGGGGTCTCCTTTAGCCTTCTTGTTCCTTTGATACACCATTTATGCCTCATTGCCTAATACCTGAGATTATCCTTACAAATATATTAGGCCAAATACTCTAGCACGGTGTCATTGTTACCAAAATAATGGATAAGGGTAAAATACCCTTACAATCTCCCCCTTTTTGGTATACGATGACAAACCGAGCTAGAGTCACAAATAGATATTATGATAAGCTCTAAACCTTGATTCCATATAAGATATTATGACAGCTCCCCCATAATGTGTGCACTTGGAGAATTTGCGTTTGAATGCAAAGTGCACCATTTGTGGAACATGAGAAGCTCCCCCAATATCTTTAGGAAACAAGCATGGTATGGAGATGTGCATATCAAGATATATAAGCATAGCACACATAATCATCCTAACATAGAGTAGCACACATAATAGTCGTCCATACACATCCATACATGAATTATTGGAAGTAGCAAATGGTTCTTGAAAACTCAAAGCAAATAAGCACAAGCCATATAAAATCCAAATAAAGCAACTCCCATGGCTTGTGGCAATCAAAGAACCCCGTGGTCCTAGACTCTACTTTCTTCTCCCCCTTTGGCATCCGAACACCAAAAAGGCGAAGAAAAGAGGAGAGATGCTATCGCACCCATCAGTAGAACTCATGCCCGGTCGACCTAGAGCTCTCGCCATCGCCGCGTGCAGCCGTATCACCCTCATCCTCATCACCATCGTCATCAGCAGGGGTAGGAGCACGAGCAGTCCTAGGAGGGATGGCACCATGAGCGTACACTGAGAAGTCGAAGTTTTGGATCATCTCATCGGTAAGGAGAGGCATCTCCCACTGAGGTGCTACCACAGGCTCCATCTCAGGCCCAGAAGGAGGAACAGGGTGGTTCCGTGAGGCCATGAACTCATTCTGGCGCCTCTGTGTCTCCTCGGTTCACAGTAAGGCTTGATGTGCAACATCATTGGTGTTCTTGCACATTTGCCACATGCTGGAGAAGAAGCGAGCGGCACCATGCTTGGAGCGGCGAGAGTAGCTAGAGCTAGCATCATGATCATGGCGTTCCTTGGAACGGCGCTCAGTGGAGGGCATCATGGAGGGAACGTCCGGACGAGTGGCCTCCTGAATGGGTCCATGATGACTTTTTCACCAAGAACGTTGAGAGGAGCGGGAACAATGTAGTTGATGAGCCGCTGAACATACTGAGCATAGTTGGGAGTCATGCGGTCCATAACTGCACGCTTCGACTCACGAGTGGATAAGATCACAGCCATCAATCTTCCTTACCTCGTCGGGATGGCAATAGTACATCAGATTGAGGTGATAGTTCCTGACTTCACTTGTGTCGCCAGACTTGCTGATGAGGATTTCACGGAACATCTTGGCAAGGACAAGGTATGAGTAATACATCCCAGAGATAGTGGGAGGTCCAGCTGTAGGGTCTGCAGGGTAGCAGAAGGAGATGTCACCCTTAGTAAGCTTGGACCGTGAATGAATCTTGTACCCTAGAGTACCATCACCACCACAACCCATGGCTGCACGGAACTGAGAGTAGGTGCATGAGTACTTTTCCTTGCCAGTCATCCAGGTGATGGTGCGGTCCTCATCATCATGGAAGAAAACTGTGCAGTGGAACTGGCGGACTAGGAGAGGACAAAAGGTAGGATCCTCTTGGTGATCATCAGGCTTCAGGCACACAAGGTCATACAAGCCCATACCCTTCAAGGTTTCAACCACAAAGCGGTACTTTGTGGCTTCATGCAAGGCAAGCTCTTCAGGATTGATGGCCTTGGGCGATACAATATCACCATTCTTCATAAACTCATGAGAATCATAGTAACCATCCCATAGGGCTGCTTGTGTCTTGGTCCAGAAGAACTTGTCCCCACGAAGGTAAGTCCGTTGCTCAAAGCGATACGGATTCACCGTCCTCATTTCCTGCCACTCAACACGGTTTGCATTCCCAACATTGAAAGTTGGCACTATTTCCTCATCCTCTTGGGCGGCATGCTTATCCTTCTTCTTGCCACCAACAGACTTGCTTCTACCCCCAGCTGAGCTGCCAATGTCAGTACCCTGATGAGCTTGAGTGGGTACGCGACTACTAGAACGGCGGGGAGGATCAGTCCTTCCTCTCTTGGAAACATTGCCACGTGCCTCACCACTCCAACTACCTGTGAATGAGAAAATAGAGCAGGGATAGCAGTGGGGTAAGTGTACATGTCATCAGTAAGAGGGAAGCCAAAAAGCATAGCATATATCCAAGTGTATTGATGAGATTGTGCGAAAACTGGGCAATCCGGCGCACAGGCCGGTCCAACCGGACAGCGGACCGGACGAGCCGGTTGGCGACCGGTTGACCGGACCGCACGCCGGGCCGGCCGGTTGAGCGGCCGGTCGACCGGGCTGGTGACCGGATCTGTCGATTTGTGAAGTTGTGCCCAGATTTTCTACCACAAATTCATGCAAAAACTCATAAACTTGAATATAGACTATAGCAATAGAGTGGAGTAAGTGCATTGTGTTGTGAGACACTCTAAAGGCATGAGGACTTACAAACCCTAACCCTAACCCTAAAATTTCCCAAAATCTTGTCAAAAATTTGCAATGTGTGAGGGGGACTAGAGGATAGGGAGAAAGATAGATCACATTACCCGAAGACATGGTCCTCCTTGATCAAGAGAGCAAGAAGAACACTGGGTAGGGCTTGAAACCCAAGAACTCCAAGATTTCCCAAAATAGCTTGAGAGGGACCAAATCCTTTGGTGGAGATGTTCCAAGGGGCCCGATCTATGGTTTGGTGAAGTTTGGGGGGGGGGTTCTTGTGGTGGGAAGGCCCTGGGGCTTGGTGGAGGTGATGGGGGCGGCGACAATGGAGGTGTGGGAGTTGGGGAAGAATGAGGAAGAAGACCCCAAGGGGTATCCTCTTCCACACATAACAGGCCGCGCGGCCGGTCGGGCGCCCGGTCGAACCGGACCTGGCACCGGCCGATCCGGCGCAGAGGCCGGTCCAACCGGGCCAGAGACCGGCCACCCAGTTTTTTCTCGTTTTCGCCTCGTTTTGCCCCTATGCTTTGTGTAAATGTGTGTGAATGCTCAGATGATGACATGTACATATAGATAGATAGATGATGATAAGATGAGCATAGACATGGGGTTGGAAACACAAAGTTCTCTAGGCATACCCATTGGAGAAAAAATCCAATACAAGATGCAAATAGCAACAATGGGCATGATTCAAAGTATATATCAAGAATCATATGTGATTTTTGAAGTAAGTTTTGCAATAAGATCATTTGGCCTTATATAGTCAAATCAAGTTGTAATGAAGGCTCAATGAGGGGCGGGGGATTACTCCCCCTATGTGACAGCACAAATGTCATGAGACCTCGAAGAGACATGCTTGGGTCCATATAATGACATTGGGTCTATTTATGTTGCACACATAGGTATGCATCTTACCAAGACATGGTAGGATGACTATCCCCATATGTGCTATGCCTCTAAGCTAGATAGCAAGATAAATGCAAGAATATAGTGCAAGAAGTTAATCAATCCAAGTTTTTAGGATCAAGAATACCAAGTTCTCCTCTCAAGTTAACAAAGCGGGCTTCATCCAAAGGCTTAGTGAAAATATCCGCTGATACGTCTCCGACGTATCGATAATTTCTTATGTTCCATGGCACATTATTGATGATTTCTACATGTTATATGCACACTTTATGTCATATTCGTGCATTTTCTGGAACTAACCTATTAACAAGATGCCGAAGTGCCAGTTCCTGTTTTCTGCTGTTTTTGGTTTCAGAAATCCTAGTAACGAAATATTCTCGAAATCGGACGAAATCAAGACCCAAGTTCCTATTTTTCCCGGAACCATCCAGAACACCCGAGAGCCACCAGAGGGAAGCCCTGGGGGCCCCACACCTGCACCGCGCGGCCGGAAGGGGGCCGCGCCGCCCTATGGTGTGGGCCCCCTGAGCCCCTCCGAGGCTGCCCTTCCGCCTATTTAAAGCCTCCGTCGAGAAAACCCCGATACGAAGAACCACGATACGGAAAACCTTCCGGAGCCGCCGCCATCGCGAAGCCAAGATGCGGGGGACAGGGAGTCTCTATTCCGGCACCCTGCCGGAGCGGGGAAGTGCCCCCGGAAGGCTTCTCCATCGACACCGCTGCCATCTCCACCGCCATCTTCATCACCACTGCTGCTCCCATGAGGAGGGAGTAGTTCTTGATGGCGTGTATTTCACACGTTCGTTGGGCAACCCCAAGAGGAAGGTATGATGCGCACAGCAGCAAGTTTTCCCTCAGAAAGAAACCAAGGTTTATCGAACCAGGAGGAGCCAAGAAGCACGTTGAAGGTTGATGGCGGCGGGATGTAGTGCGGCGCAACACCGGGGATTCCGGCGCCAACGTGGAACCTGCACAACACAACCAAAGTACTTTGCCCCAACGAAACAGTGAGGTTGTCAATCTCACCGGCTTGCTGTAACAAAGGATTAACCGTATTGTGTGGAAGATGATTGTTTGCGAGAAAACGAGTAGAACAAGTATTGCGATAGATTGTATTTCGGTAAAGAGAATTGGACCGGGGTCCACGAGTTCACTAGAGGTGTCTCTCCCATAAGACGAACGGCATGTTGGGTGAACAAATTACGGTTGGGCAATTGACAAATAAAGAGAGCATGACAATGCACATACATATCATGATGAGTATAGTGAGATTTAATTGGGCATTACGACAAAGTACATAGACCGCCATCCAAGCTGCATCTATGCCTAAAAAGTCCACCTTCGGGTTATCATCCGAACCCCCTCCGGTATTAAGTTGCAAGCAACGAGACAATTGCATTAAGTATGGTGCGTAATGTAACTAGTGACTACATCCTTGAACATAGCACTAATGTTTTATCCCTAGTGGCAACAGACACAACACAACCTTAGAACTTTACGTCACGCGTCCCAGGTGTCAATGCGGGCATGAACCCACTATCGAGCATAAGTACTCCCTCTTGGAGTTACAAGCATCTACTTGGCCAGAGCATCTACTAGTAACGGAGAGCATGCAAGATCATAAACAACACATAAGCATAACTTTGATAATCAACATAACAAGTATTCTCTATTCATCGGATCCCAACAAACGCAACATATAGAATTACGGATAGATGATCTTGATCATGATAGGCAGCTCACAAGATCCGACAATGATAGCACAATGGGGAGAAGACAACCATCTAGCTACTGCTATGGACCCATAGTCCAGGGGTAGACTACTCACACATCACACCGGAGGCGACCATGGCGGCGTAGAGTCCTCCGGGAGATGATTCCCCTCTCCGGCGGGGTGCCGGAGGCGATCTCTGGATCCCCCGAGATGGGATCGGCGGCGGCGGCGTCTCTGGAAGGTTTTCCGTATCGTGGCTCTCGGTACTGGGGGTTTCGTCACGGAGGCTTTAAGTAGGCGAAAGGGCAAGTCGAGAGGGCACACGAGGGCTCCAGATGACAGGGCCGCGTGGCCCAACCCTAGGCCGCGCCGCCCTGTAGTCCGGGCACCTCGTGGCCCCACTTCGTTTCGTCTTCGGACTTCGGAAGCTTCGTGGAAAAATAGGCCCCCGGGCGTTGATTTCGTCCAATTCCGAGAATATTTCCTTACTAGGATTTCTGAAACCAAAAACAGCAGAAAACGACAGCGGCACTTCGGCATCTTGTTAATAGGTTAGTTCCGAGAAAATGCACGAATATGACATAAAGTGTGCATAAAACATGTAGATAACATCAATAATGTGGCATGGAACATAAGAAATTATCGATACGTCGGAGACGTATCAGCATCCCCAAGCTTAGTTCCGCTCGTCCCGAGCGAGGTAAAACGATAACACGGATAATTTACGGAGTGACATGCCATCATAATCTTGATCATACTATTTGTAAAGCATATGTAGTGAATGCAGCGATCAAAACAATATGTATGACATGAGTAAACAAGTGAATCATAAAGCAAAGACTTTTCATGAATAGCACTTCAAGACAAGCATCAATAAGTCTTGCATAAGAGTTAACTCATAAAGCAATAATTCAAAGTAAAGGTATTGAAGCAACACAAAAGAAGATTAAGTTTCAGCGGTTGCTTTCAACTTGTAACATGTATATCTCATGGATATTGTCAACATAGAGTAATATAATAAGTGCAATAAGCAAGTATGTAGGAATCAATGCACAGTTCACACAAGTGTTTGCTTCTTGAGGTGGATAGAAATAGGTGAACTGACTCAACATTGAAAGTAAAAGAATGGTCCTCATAGAGGAAAAGCATCGATTGCTATATTTGTGCTAGAGCTTTTTATTTTGAAAACATGAAACAATTTTGTCAACGGTAGTAATAAAGCATATGCATCATGTAAATTATATCTTATAAGTTGCAAGCCTCATGCATAGTGTACCAATAGTGCCCGCACCTTGTCCTAATTAGCTTGGACTACCTGGATTATCACCGCAATACATATGCTTTGACCAAGTTTCACAAAGGGGTACCTCTATGCCGCCTGTACAAAGGTCTAAGGAGAAAGCTCGCATTTGGATTTCTCGCTTTTGATTATTCTCAACTTAGACATCCATACCGGGACAACATAGACAACGAGATAATGGACTCCTCTTTTAATGCTTTAAGCATTTGACAACAATTAATTCTTTTCTCATTAGAGATTTGAGGATGTTTGTCCAAAACTGAAACTTCCACCATGAATCATGGCTTTAGTTAGCGGCCCAATGTTCTTCTCTCACAATATGCATGCTCAAACCATTCAACTCGGTGTAGATCGCCCTTACTTCGAGACAAGACGAACATGCATAGCAACTCACATGAAATTCAACAATGAGTTGATGGCGTTCCCCGGTGAACATGGTTATCGCACAACAAGCAACTTAATAAGAGATAAAGTGCATAATTACATATTCAATACCACAATAGTTTTTAAGCTATTTGTCCCATGAGCTATATATTGCAAAGGTGAATGATGGAATTTTAAAGGTAGCACTCAAGCAATTTACTTTGGAATGGCGGGGAAATACCATGTAGTATAGGTAGGTATGGTGGACACAAATGGCATAGTGGTTGGCTCAAGTATTTTGGATGCATGAGAAGTATTCCCTCTCGATACAAGGTTTAGGCTAGCAAGGCTTATTTGAAACAAACACAAGGATGAACGGTACAGCAAAACTCACATAAAAGACATATTGAAAACATTATAAGACTCTACACAGTCTTCCTTGTTGTTCAAACTCAATACTAGAAATTATCTAGACCTTAGAGAGACCAAATATGCAAACCAAATTTTAGCATGCTCTATGTATTTCTTCATTAATGGGTGCAAAGCATATGATGCAAGAGCTTAAACATGAGCACAACAATTGCCAAGTATCACATTACCCAAGACATTTATAGCAATTACTACATGTATCATTTTCCAATTCCAACCATATAACAATTTAACGAAGGAGAAACTTCGCCATGAATACTATGAGTAGAAACCAAGGACATACTTGTCCATATGCTACAGCGGAGCGTGTATCTCTCCCATAAAGTGAATGCTAGGATCCATTTTATTCAAACAAAACAAAAAAACAAAAACAAACCGACGCTCCAAGAAAAAGCACATAAGATGTGATGGAATAAAAATATAGTTTCGGGGAGGAACACTGATAATGTTGTCGATGAAGAAGGGGATGCCTTGGGCATCCCCAAGCTTAAACGCTTGAGTCTTCTTGATATATGCAGGGGTGAACCACCGGGTGCATCCCCAAGCTTAGAGCTTTCACTCTCCTTAATCATGTTGCATCATACTCCTCTCTTGATCCTTGAAAACTTCCTCCACACCAAACTCGAAACAACTCATTAGAGGGTTAGTGCACAATATAAATTGACATATTCAGAGGTGACACAATCATTCTTAACACTTCTGGACATTGCATAATGCTACTGGACATTAGTGGATCAAAGAAATTCATCCAACATAGCGAAAGAGGCAATGCGAAATAAAAGGCAGAATCTGTCAAAACAGAACAGTTCGTATTGACGAATTTTAAAATGGCACCAGACTTGCTCAAATGAAAATGCTCAAATTGAATGAAAGTTGCATACATATCTGAGGATCATGCACGTAAATTGGCATAATTTTCTGAGCTACCTACAGGGAGGTGGACCCAGATTCGTGACAGCAAAGAAATCTGGAACTGTGCAGTAATCCAAATCTAGTACTTACTTTTCTATCAACGGCTTAACTTGGCACAACAAAACACAAAACTAAGATAAGGAGAGGTTGCTACAGTAGTAAACAACTTCCAAGACACAAAATAAAAACAAAGTACTGTAGGTAAAAACATGGGTTGTCTCCCATAAGCGCTTTTCTTTAACGCCTTTCAGCTAGGCGCGGAAAGTGTGTATCAAGTAACATCAAGAGATGAAGCATCAACATCATAATTTGTTCTAATAATAGAATCATAAGGTACCTTTATTCTCTTTCTAGGGAAGTGTTCCATACCTTTCTTGAGAGGAAATTGATATTTTATATTACCTTCCCTCATATCAATGATAGCACCAACAGTTCGAAGAAAAGGTCTTCCCAATATAATGGGACAAGATGCATTGCATTCAATATCCAAGACAACAAAATCAACAGGGACAAGGTTATTGTTAACCATAATATGAACATTGTCAACTTTCCCCAAAGGTTTCTTTGTAGAATGATCAGCAAGATTAACATCCAAATAACAATTTTTCAGCGGTGGCAAGTCAAGCATATTATAAATTTTCTTAGGCATAACAGAAATACTTGCACCAAGATCACATAAAGCATTACAATCAAAATCTTTAATCTTCATCTTAATGATGGGCTCCCAACCATCCTCTAGCTTTTTAGGAATAGAGGCTTCGCGCTCTAGCTTCTCTTCTCTAGCTTTTATGAGAGCATTTGTAATATGATGCGTGAAAGCCAAATTTATAGCACTAGCATTAGGACTTTTAGCAAGTTTTTGCAAGAACTTTATAACTTCAGAGATGTGGCAATCATCAAAATTCAAACCATTATAATCTAAAGCAATGGGATCATCATCCCCAATGTTGGAAAAAATTTCAGCGGCTTTATCACGAGCGGTTTCAGCGAGTTTTAGCAGTTTCGAGCGGTTTTTCGCGCTTTGCATTAGAAGTGGAAACATTGCTAACACCAATTCTTTTATTAGTATGAGTAGGAGGTGCAGCAACATGTGTAGCATTAGCATTACTAGTGGTGGTAATAGTCCAAACTTTAGCTATATTCTTCTCTTTAGCTAGTTTTTCATTTTCTTCTCTATCCCACCTAGCACGCAGTTCAGCCATTAATCTTATATTCTCATTAATTCTAACTTGAATGGAATTTGCTGTAGTAGTAATCTTATTATGATAATTCTCATTAGGCAAAACTTTTGATTTCAAAAGATCAACATCAGCAGCAAGACTATCGACTTTAGAAGCAAGTATATCAATTTTCCCAAGCTTTTCTTCAACGGATTTGTTAAAAGCAGTTTGTGTACTAATAAATTCTTTAAGCATGGCTTCAAGTCCAGGGGGTGAATTCCTATTATTGTTGTAAGAATTTCCATAAGAATTACCATAGCCGTTGCCATTATTATAAGGATATGGCCTATAGTTGTTACTAGAATTGTTCCGGTAAGCATTGTTGTTGAAATTATTATTTTTAATGAAGTTTACATCAACATGTTCTTCTTGTGAAACCAATGAAGCTAACGGAACATTATTAGGATCAATATTAATCCTATCATTCACAAGCATAGACATAATAGCATCAACCTTATCATTCAAGGAAGAGGATTCTTCAACAGAATTTACCTTCTTACCTTGTGGAGCTCTTTCCGTGTGCCATTCGGAGTAGTTGATCATCATATTATCAAGAAGCCTTGTTGCTTCACCAAGAGTGATGGACATAAAGGTACCTCCAAGCAGCTGAATCCAATAAATTCCGTGAAGAAAAATTTAGTCCTGCATAGAAGGTTTGGATGATCATCCAAGTAGTCGATCCATGGGTTGGGCAATTTTTAACCGAGAGATTTCATTCTTTCCCAAGCTTGAGCAACATGTTCAGTATCTAATTGTTTGAAATTCATTATGCTACTCCTCAAAGATATAATTTTAGCGGGGGGATAATATCTACCAATAAAAGCATCCTTGCATTTAGTCCATGAATCAATACTATTCTTAGGCGAGAGATAGCAACCAATCTTTAGCTCTTCCTCTTAATGAGAAAGGGAACAATTTTAGTTTAATAATATCACCATCTACATCTTTATATTTTTGCATTTCACATAGTTCAACAAAATTATTAAGATGGGCAGCAGCATCATCGGAACTAACACCGAGAAAATTGCTCTTTCATAACAAGATTCGATGAAAGCGAGGTTTAATTTCAAAGAATTCTGCATGTAGTAGCAGGCGGAGCAATAGGTGTGCATAAGAAATCATTATTATTTGTGCTAGTGAAATCACACAACTTAGTATTTTCAGCGTTGGCCATTTTAGCAACGATAAATAAAGCAAACTAGATAAAGTAAATGCAAGTAAACTAATTTTTTTGTGTTTTCAATATAGCAAACAAGATAGCAAATAAAGTAAAACTAGCAACTAATTTTTTTGTATTTTGATTTAGTGCAGCAAACAAAGTAGTAAATAAAACTAAGCAAGACAAAAACAAAGTAAAGAGATTGAGAAGTGGAGACTCCCCTTGCAGGCGTGTCTTGATCTCCCGACAACGGCGCCGGAAAATGTGCTTGATGGCGTGTATTTCACACGTTCGTTGGGCAACCCCAAGAGGAAGGTATGATGCGCACGAGCAGCAAGTTTTCCCTCGAAAGAAACCAAGGTTTATCGAACCGGGAGGAGCCAAGAAGCACGTTGAAGGTTGATGGCGGCGGGATGTAGTGCGGCGCAACACCGGGGATTCCGGCGCCAACGTGGAACCTGCACAACACAACCAAAGTACTTTGCCCCAACGAAACAGTGAGGTTGTCAATCTCACCGGCTTGCTGTAACAAAGGATTAACCGTATTGTGTGGAAGATGATTGTTTGCGAGAAAACGAGTAGAACAAGTATTGCAGTAGATTGTATTTCGAGTAAAGAGAATTGGACCGGGGTCCACAGTTCACTAGAGGTGTCTCTCCCATAAGACGAACGAGCATGTTGGGTGAACAAATTACAGTTGGGCAATTGACAAATAAAGAGAGCATGACAATGCACATACATATCATGATGAGTATAGTGAGATTTAATTGGGCATTACGACAAAGTACATAGACCGCCATCCAACCGCATCTATGCCTAAAAAGTCCACCTTCGAGTTATCATCCGAACCCCTCCGAGTATTAAGTTGCAAGCAACGAGACAATTGCATTAAGTATGGTGCGTAATGTAACTAGTGACTACATCCTTGAACATAGCACTAATGTTTTATCCCTAGTGGCAACAAGCACAACACAACCTTAGAACTTTCTACATCCTGTCCCGGTGTCAATGCGGGCATGAACCCACTATCGAGCATAAGTACTCCCTCTTGGAGTTACAAGCATCTACTTGGCCGGAGCATCTACTAGTAACGGAGAGCATGCAAGATCATAAACAACACATAAGCATAACTTTGATAATCAACATAACAAGTATTCTCTATTCATCGGATCCCAACAAACGCAACATATAGAATTACGGATAGATGATCTTGATCATGATAGGCAGCTCACAAGATCCGACAATGATAGCACAATGGGGAGAAGACAACCATCTAGCTACTGCTATGGACCCATAGTCCGGGGGTAGACTACTCACACATCACACCGGAGGCGACCATGGCGGCGTAGAGTCCTCCGGGAGATGATTCCCTCTCCGGCGGGGTGCCGGAGGCGATCTCCTGGATCCCCCGAGATGGGATCGGCGGCGGCGGCGTCTCTGGAAGGTTTTCCGTATCGTGGCTCTCGGTACTGGGGGTTTCGTCACGGAGGCTTTAAGTAGGCGAAAGGGCAAGTCGAGAGGGCACACGAGGGCTCCAGATGACAGGGCCGCGCGGCCCAACCCTAGGCCGCGCCGCCCGTAGTCCGGGCACCTCGTGGCCCCACTTCGTTTCGTCTTCGGACTTCCGGAAGCTTCGTGGAAAAATAGGCCCCCGGGCGTTGATTTCGTCCAATTCCGAGAATATTTCCTTACTAGGATTTACGAAACCAAAAACAGCTAGAAAACGACAGTCGGCACTTCGGCATCTTGTTAATAGGTTAGTTCCGGAAAATGCACGAATATGACATAAAGTGTGCATAAAACATGTAGATAACATCAATAATGTGGCATGGAACATAAGAAATTATCGATACGTCGGAGACGTATCGGTTCTCCATCGAGGCTCGGGCTGTATCCTGGGTAGCTATGTGGTTCATCTCTCTCCTATGTACTTCAATACAATAATCTCATGAGCTGCCTTACATGATTGAGATTCATATGATGATGCTTGTAATCTAGATGTCACTATGCTAGTCAAGTGAGTTTTACTTATGTGATCTCCGGAGACTCCTTGTCCCACGTGTGTAAAGGTGACGAGTGTGTGCACCGTGTGGGTCTCTTAGGCTATATTTCACAGAATACTTATTCACCGTGATGAATGGCATAGTGAAGTGATTATTTATATCTCTTTATGATTGCAATGTATTTTGTATCACAATTTATCTATGTGCTACTCTAGCAATGTTATTAAAGTAGTTTTATTCCTCCCGCACGGTGTAATGGTGACAGGTGTGTGCATCCGTGTTAGTACTTGGTTTATGCTATGATTATGATCTCTTGTAGATTATGAAGTTAACTATTGCTATGATAGTATTGATGTGTATTATTCCTCCTACATAGCGTGAAGGTGACAGTGTGCATGCTGTGTTAGTACTTGGTTTAGTCGTGTCGATCTTTCTTGCACTCTAAGGTTATTTAAATATGAACATTGAATTGTGGAGCTTGTTAACTCCGGCATTGAGGATTCGTGTAATCCTACGCAATGTGTTCATCATCCAACAAGAGTGTAGAGTATGCATTTATCTATTCTCGTTATGTGATCAACGTTGAGAGTGTCCACTAGTGAAAGTCTAATCCCTAGGCATTGTTCCTAAATATCGCTATCGCTTGCTTGTTTCTTGTTTCTTTGCGTTACTATCTCTGCGTTACTACTTGCTTGTTTCTTGTCCTGGGCAAAGCACTTTTCCGGTGCCGTTGCTACTACTTATTCATACCACCTGTATTTCACTATCTCTTCGCCGAACTAGTGCACCTATTAGGTGTGTTGGGGACACAAGAGACTTCTTGCTTTGTGGTTGCGGGGTTGCATGAGAGGGATATCTTTGACCTCTTCCTCCCCGAGATCGATAAACCTTGGGTGATCCACTTAAGGAAACTTGCTGCTGTTCTACAAACCTCTCGCTCTTGGAGGCCCAACACTCGTCTACAAGAATAGAAGCTCCCGTAGACATCAAGCACTTTTATGGCGCCGTTGTCAGGGAGGAAAGGGTAAACGGCACACACACACGGACCCCGGCAACTAGCCACTTTTACGGCGCCGTTGCCGGGAGGAAAGGTAAACAGGCACTCATACTCCGGTTCCGTGTACGATACTTTTCTGGCGCCGTTGTGTTTGTGTTCGAAGCTATTTCCTTTAGATCCTGCAATTGCATCTTTTTGTTTCTTGTTTACACTAGTTTGGCATAATGGACAACAATGAGCTTCTTATTCTATTTCCTGATTTAAAACATGGATTGTTTGATGCGAAAATTAAAAAACCTATGAAATCTTATTTGCATGCTGGTAGTAATATTAGTATGAACGCTTTGAACACCATTGTTGATAATGATATAGAAAGTTCTAAGCTTGGTGAAGCTGGTTTTCATGATCTTTTTAGTCCCCCAAGCATTGAGGAGAAAATTTTCTTTGATGATGCTTTGCCTCCTATTTATGATGATTATAATGATAGTGGTCTTTTGTTACCACCTACTATGGAGAGTAAATTTAATGATGATTACAATATGCCTCCTATATTTGATGATGAGAATAATAATGATAGCTACTTTGTTGAATTTGCTCCTACTACAATTAATAAGAATAACTATGCTTATGTTGGGAGTAGCACTAATTTTATGCATGAGACTCATGATAAGAATGCTTTATGTGATAGTTATATTGTTGAGTTTTCTCATGATGCTACTGAAAGTTATTATGAGAGAGGAAAATATGGTTGTAGAAATTTTCATGTTACTAAAATGCCTCTCTATGTGCTGAAATTTTTGAAGCTACACTTGTTTTATCTTCCTATGCTTGTTACTTTGCTCTTCATGAACTTGTTTATTTACAAGACTCCTATGCATAGGAAGCATGTTAGACTTAAATGTGTTTTGAATTTGCCTCTTGATGCTCTCTTTTGCTTCAAATACTATTTCTTGCGAGTGCATCATTAAAGCTGCTTGAGCCCATCTTAACGGCTATAAAGAAAGAACTTCTTGGGAGATAACCCATGTGTTATTTTGCTACAGTACTTTGTTTTATATTTGTGTCTTGGAAGTTGTTTACTACTGTAGCAACCTCTTCTTATCTTAGTTTTGTGTTTCGTTGTGCCAAGTAAAGTCTTTGATAGTAAAGTAAGTACTAGATTTGGATTACTGCGCAGTTCCAGATTTCTTTGCTGTCACGAATCTGGGTCTACCTCCCTGTAGGTAGCTCAGAAAATTAAGACAATTTACGTGCATGATCCTCGGATATGTACGCAACTTTCATTCAATTTGAGAATTTTCAGTTGAGCAAGTCCGGTGGCCTAATAAAATCCATCTTTACGGACTGTTCTGTTTTGACAGATTCTGCCTTTTATTTCGCATTGCCTCTTTTGCTATGTTGGATGAATTTCTTTGATCCATTAATGTCCGGTAGCTTTATGCAATGTCCGAAGTGTTAAGAATGATTGTGTCACCTCTGAACATGTTAATTTTTATTGTGCACTAACCCTCTAATGAGTTGTTTCGAGTTTGGTGTGGAGGAAGTTTTCAAGGGTCAAGAGAGGAGGATGATATACTATGATCAAGAAGAGTGAAAGCTCTAAGCTTGGGGATGCCCCGGTGGTTCACCCCTGCATATTCTAAGAAGACTCAAGCGTCTAAGCTTGGGGATGCCCAAGGCATCCCCTTCTTCATCGACAACATTATCAGGTTCCTCCCCTGAAACTATATTTTTATTCCGTCACATCTTATGCACTTTGCTTGGAGCGTCGGTTTGTTTTTGTTTTTGTTTTGTTTGAATAAAATGGATCCTAGCATTCACTTTATGGGAGAGAGACACACTCCGCTGTAGCATATGGACAAGTATGTCCTTAGGCTCTACTCATAGTATTCATGGCGAAGTTTCTTCTTCGTTAAATTGTTATATGGTTGGAATTGGAAAATGCTACATGTAGTAATTCTAAAATGTCTTGGATAAGTTGATACTTGGCAATTGTTGTGCTCATGTTTAAGCTCTTGCATCATATACTTTCCACCCATTAATGAAGAAACACTTAGAGCTTGCTAATTTGGTTTGCATATTTGGTTTCTCTAGAGTCTAGATAACATCTAGTATTGAGTTTTGAACAACAAGGAAGACGGTGTAGAGTCTTATAATGTTTACAATATGTCTTTTATGTGAGTTTTGCTGCACCGTTCATCCTTGTGTTTGTTTCAAATAACCTTGCTAGCCTAAACCTTGTATCGAGAGGGAATACTTCTCATGCATCCAAAATACTTGAGCCAACCACTATGCCATTTGTGTCCACCATACCTACCTACTACATGGTATTTATCCGCCATTCCAAAGTAAATTGCTTGAGTGCTACCTTTAAAATTCCATCATTCACCTTTGCAATATATAGCTCATGGGACAAATAGCTTAAAAACTATTGTGGTATTGAATATGTACTTATGCACTTTATCTCTTATTAAGTTGCTTGTTGTGCGATAACCATGCTTACGGGGACGCCATCAACTATTCTTTGTTGAATATCATGTGAGTTGCTATGCATGTCCGTCTTGTACTGAAGTAAGAGAGATCTACCACCTTAATGGTTGGAGCATGCATATTGTTAGAGAAGAACATTGGGCCGCTAACTAAAGCCATGATTCATGGTGGAAGTTTCAGTTTTGGACATATATCCTCAATCTCATATGAGAACACTAATTGTTGCCACATGCTTATGCATTAAAGAGGAGTCCATTATCTCGTTGTCCATGTTGTCCCGGTATGGATGTCTAAGTTGAGAATAATCAAAAGCGAGAAATCCAAAATGCGAGCTTTCTCCTTAGACCTTTGTACAGGCGGCATGGAGGTACCCCATTGTGACACCTGGTTAAAACATGTGCATTGCAAAGATCCGGTAGTCCAAGCTAATTAGGACAAGGTGCGGGCACTATTAGTATACTATGCATGAGGCTTGCAACTTGTAAGATATAATTTACATAACTCATATGCTTTATTACTACCGTTGACAAAATTGTTTCATGTTTTCAAAATAAAAGCTCTAGCACAAATATAGCGATCGATGCTTTCCTCTTTGAAGGACCATTCTTTTTACTTTTATGTTGAGTCAGTTCACCTATTTCTCTCCACCTCAAGAAGCAAACACTTGTGTGAACTGTGCATTGATTCCTACATACTTGCATATTGCACTTGTTATATTACTCTATGTTGACAATTATCCATGAGATATACATGTTACAAGTTGAAAGCAACCGCTGAAACTTAATCTTCCTTTGTGTTGCTTCAATACCTTTACTTTGATTTATTGCTTTATGAGTTAACTCTTATGCAATACTTATTGATGCTTGTCTTGAAGTCCTATTCATGAAAAGTCATTGCTTTATGATTCACTTGTTTACTCATGTCATTACCATTGTTTTGATCGCTGCATTCATTACATATGTTTACAAATAGTATGATCAAGGTTATGATGGCATGTCACTTCAGAAATTATCTTTGTTATCGTTTTACCTGCTCGGGACGAGCGGAACTATGCTTGGGGATGCCGATACGTCTCCGACGTATCGATAATTTCTTATGTTCCATGCCACATTATTGATGATTTCTACATGTTATATGCACACTTTATGTCATATTCGTGCATTTTCTGGAACTAACCTATTAACAAGATGCCGAAGTGCCGGTTCCGTTTTCTCGTCGTTTTTGGTTTCAGAAATCCTAGTAACGAAATATTCTCGGAATCGGACGAAATCAAGACCCAAGTTCCTATTTTTCCCGGAACCATCCAGAACACCCGAGAGCCGCCAGAGGGAAGCCCTGGGGGGCCCACACCACACCCTGGCGCGGCCAGAGGGGGGGTCGCGCCGCCCTATGGTGTGGGCCCCCCAGGCCCCCTCCGAGGCTGCCCTTCCGCCTATTTAAAACCTCTGTCGAGAAAACCCTGATACGAAGAACCACGATACGGAAAACCTTCCAGAGCCGCCGCCATCGCGAAGCCAAGATCTGGGGGACGGAGTCTCCGTTCCGGCACCCTGCCGGAGCGGGGAAGTGCCCCCGGAAGGCTTCTCCATCGACACCGCTGCCATCTCCACCGCCATCTTCATCACCGCTGCTGCTCCCATGAGGAGGGAGTAGTTCTCCATCGAGGCTCGGGGCCGTACCGGTAGCTATGTGGTTCATCTCTCTCCTATGTACTTCAATACAATAATCTCATGAGCTGCCTTACATGATTGAGATTCATATGATGATGCTTGTAATCTAGATGTCACTATGCTAGTCAAGTGAGTTTACTTATGTGATCTCCGGAGACTCCTTGTCCCACGTGTGTAAAGGTGACGAGTGTGTGCACCGTGTGGGTCTCTTAGGCTATATTTCACGGAATACTTACTCACTCGTTATGAATGGCGTAGTGAAGTGCTTATTTATATCTCTTTATGATTGCAATGTATTTTGTATCACAATTTATCTATGTGCTACTCTAGCAATGTTATTAAAGTAGTTTTATTCCTCCCGCACGGTGTAATGGTGACGAGTGTGTGCATCCGTGTTAGTACTTGGTTTATGCTATGATTATGATCTCTTGTAGATTATGAAGTTAACTATTGCTATGATAGTATTGATGTGTATTATTCCTCCTACATAGCGTGAAGGTGACGAAGTGTGCATGCTTGTGTTAGTACTTGGTTTAGTCGTGTCGATCTTTCTTGCACTCTAAGGTTATTTAAATATGAACATTGAATTGTGGAGCTTGTTAACTCCGGCATTGAGGATTCGTGTAATCCTACGCAATGTGTTCATCATCCAATAAGAGTGTAGAGTATGCATTTATCTATTCTGTTATGTGATCAACGTTGAGAGTGTCCACTAGTGAAAGTCTAATCCCTAGGCCTTGTTCCTAAATATCGCTATCGCTGCTTGTTTACTGTTTTACTTGCGTTACTACTCGCTGCGTTACTACCGCTTGTTTACTCGTCCTGGGCAAAGCACTTTTCCGGTGCCGTTGCTACTACTTATTCATACCACCCGTATTTCACTATCTCTTCGCCGAACTAGTGCACCTATTAGGTGTGTTGGGGACACAAGAGACTTCTTGCTTTGTGGTTGCAGGGTTGCATGAGAGGGATATCTTTGACCTCTTCCTCCCCGAGATCGATAAACCTTGGGTGATCCACTTAAGGGAAACTTGCTGCTGTTCTACAAACCTCTGCTCTTGGAGGCCCAACACTGTCTACAAGAATAGAAGCTCCCGTAGACATCAAGCACTTTTATGGCGCCGTTGCCGGGGAGGAAAGGGTAAACGGCACACACACACCGGACCCCGGCAACTAGCCACTTTTCTGGCGCCGTTGCCGGGGAGGAAAGGTAAACAGGCACTCATACTCCGGTTCCAGGTAACAGTACTTTTCTGGCGCCGTTGTGTTTGTGTTCGAAGCTATTTCCTTTAGATCCTGCAATTGCATCTTTTTGTTTCTTGTTTACACTAGTTTGGCATAATGGACAACAATGAGCTTCTTATTCTTGGATAAAGCGGTGGAGTTTTGTTTCTCGGATGACCAACTCACCAATGACCGGCCAATAAATTGGCAAGCCCCGGAGGTAGACTTCCGGTCAACCTTATCACCGGCCCAATCGGAATCCGATTAGCCAATGAGTTCAAAGGTTGACCCCTTTGGATACCATAGCCCGAGAGTAGGAGTGAGAACAAGGTATCTTAGAATCCGTTTGACCGCCATTAAATGGCTCTCCTTGGGAGCGGATTGAAAACGAGCACACATCCCTACACTTAGCATGATATCCGGCCTAGAGGCACAAAGGTAGAGCAAGGATCCTATCATGGAGCGGTATACCTTTATGTCCACATCCTTCTCACCGTCACATGAACCAAGTTGCCCCTTTACGGGCATGGGTGTCTTCATTGGGCTTGCATTGGTCATGTTGAATTTCTTGAGCTTGTCCTTCACATACTTTTCTTGAGAGATGAAGGTGCCTTTTGCAAGTTGCCTCACTTGGAAGCCTAGGAAGAACTTCAACTCTCCCATCATGGACATCTCAAATTTCCTTGCTTTGTTTCGTATGACAATGCCATTCTCATCTTGCTTGTTCTTGAATACCCATTTGGTCCCAATAACATTGATGCGATGATCTTTGGGTCTCTCAACTAGAGACCACACTTCATTACGAGTGAAACACTCCAATTCTTCTTGCATAGAAATTACCCAATCCGGATCAACCAAGGCTTCATGTACCTTGAGTGGTTCAAAACTAGACACAAAAGCATGGTGTTGACAATAAGTGATAAGTAATGCATGGTGTCTACGAGTTACCACTCCCCTTGAGATGCTACCAAGGACATGATCTACTTTCATGTCACTTGCCCTTGTAGCGGCCTTGATCTTCCGAATGGTTCCTTCATGATCAATGAATTCATCTCTTGCTAGTGCTTGATCATGAGGGACCACTTGAGCTTGATCATGAGTTGAGGATGTTTCTTGATCATCATCATGGTCTTGCTCCGTGGAATGAGGACTTTCTTCTTGTTCTTCGGAATGTGACTCATCTTGAGTGGAGGATGGTTCTTGAGTTGCACTTGACGGTTCGACTTGAGTTGAGCTAGGCTCCACTTGAGCCGTGCTTGATACTTCTATTCCATCATCTTGATCATCACTATGAATTTCCATGGGCCGAATGTGTCCAATGCCCATATGCTTGATGGCACTAGATGGATCATCATCATTACCTGCAACACATGGAACAAATTGCTCCACTTGGGAGCCATTATCCTCCAAGAACTCCACGTCACAAGATACTTCAATAGTCCCGGTGGACCGGTTGTAGTACCTATAGGCGTGAGAGTTCTCCGCATAACCAACAAATATGCCCTCTATGGTTCTAGTTTCAAATTTACCGAGCTTTCCTTTGTTGTTCTTAACAAGGCATTTGCATCCAAAGACACGAATGTACATGACATTAGGCTTGTTACCGGTAAGAAGCTCGTATGGAGTTTTGTTGTGGAGGGGACGGAGGAAGAGCCGGTTGGAGTAGTGGACGGCCGTAGAGATGGCTTCTCCCCAAAAGTTGTGGGGTGAGTTGAATTCACTCAACATGGTTCTTGCCATCTCAATGATAGTCCGGTTCTTCCTTTCAACAACACCATTTTGTTGAGGGGTGTATGGCGCCGAAAACTCATGCTTGATGCCCTCATCATCGACAAACTCTCGCATGGTGTAGTTCTTGAACTCGGTGCCATTGTCGGTCCTTATCGCCTTGATCTCGGATTCATACATACGTTGAGCTTTCTTGGCGAAGACAATGAATTCCCTATGGGTCTCGTCCTTAGACTTAAGGAGAAAGACCCAAGAGTATCTTGAGTAATCATCAACAATGACGAGTCCATACTTGCTCCCACCAAGAGTATCATAATGTGATGGCCCAAAGAGATCCAAATGAAGGAGCTCCAAAGGCCTAGATGTGGTGACGATACTCTTGATAGGATGTCTCTTCTTGAGTTGCTTTCCGGCTACACATGCACTGCAAACACGATCTTTCTCAAAAGAAATGCCGGTTAGTCCCACAATGTGTTCACCCTTTAGGAGTTGTTTGAGATTCCTCATGTTGACATGACCAAGGCGGCGATGCCACAACCAACCTTCGTCATGCTTGGTCGCCATTAGACATGTGGAGTGAGAGGAGCTCTCTTTCGAGAGGTCAACCACGTAAAGGTTGTTCTCCACATATCCAACGAGGACCAATTTGAGATTGTCACTCCTAAAGACTTTCACACAATAATTAGTAAAATATGAATTGTAACCGGCATCGGCAAGATGATATATAGAAAGTAAGTTATAGCCAAGGGATTCAACAAGCATAACCGTCTCAAGGCACAAGTCCTTAGAGATTGCTACCTTGCCATACCCAAGTACCTTTCCCTTTGAGTTATCACCAAAGGTAATGCTTGACTTCTTGTTGATATCTTCAATGAATTGATCAAGCACACCTCTTCCTCCGGTCATATGATTGGTGCATCCACTATCAAACACCCATTTTGGACCACCGGAGGAATACCCCTACAAAATCAAGTAGAGGATTTAGGAACCCATCGATTAATGGGTTCCTTTGCAATGGCAACAATATCTTTTGGTACCCAAATTGAGTACTCTCTATAAGCATAGCCATTAGGAGGGCCAACATAGTTAGCATAGACATCACCATAATAATCAACAAATAATGCATAGTGATCGTTTGGCCCCGTGCGGTCACCACTAGTGGCTTTGCCCTTTGAGGCTTTGCCATTATTAGTGACCTTCTTGTTCTTATCTTGAGCGGGTTTCTCCTTGTTGTAGTTCTTCTTCTTGTGAGACTTGGGAACATATCCAAGTCCAAACTTTTGATTGTTTGACCTTTGCTTACTCAAGAGGTCATCCAATCCCATCTTGTTCTTGGCGGTGGTGAACTTTGCAAGTTCCTTTGTTAACCTAACATTTTCCTCAAGAATAGATGCATGCTCACAAGAGGATTCATTAGGATGATAGTCGAGACCATATTTAGTCACCAAGGATTCAAGATATGCATTGGTCTCAACATGCAAAGAGAGTTCCTCTTGTAAACGAACATGTTCCTCAACAAGCTTAGCATGCTCACTAGTAAAAGATGTAGGGGAACTAGCATGCTTTTCAACAACAATGGGATCCTTCATTGATTCAAGTGCTTTTGTGTAGGTTTCTTGGAGTAGGTCATGGTTCTCTCCAAGTTTCTTGAGCTCATCCTTAACAAGCTTGTTAGCTCTTTCAAGGTGGTCAAGATCCCTAGTGAGAGAAGCATGAGCAACTTCAAGTTCCTCCTTTGAGGTATGGAGCACTTGAGTCAAAGATTGAGCCCTATCAATAGTTTCTAGGTCCTTAACTTTATCAAGTTCATAAGTTTCAATTTGTTGCTTAAGACCTTGAGATATGCACCTTTCGGTTTTTAGCTCTTGTCTTAGGAGATTGAATCTCCGTTCCTTCTCATTTAAATGATATTCTAATTCCTCAATGGACTCATCCTTTTCCTTGAGTGAGTCCATCAAGAAATCAAACTTGACAAGAGCTTCACCACGAAGGGTGCATCTAACATCATAGAGTTCCTTAAGCACAATTAATTCTTCTTGATTTTCGTTTTCATCATCAAGAACACTAGATAGGGAAGGTGGAGGTTCCATTACCTTGGTTTCCCTTGCCATAAGACAAGAGCCAACGATTGTAGAGGAGGGAGAGTCATCGGAGTCATCATCTTGAGTTGTTCTTGCCATGAAGGAAGAACCAACATCATTCTCCGTGGAGTAGTCCTTGGAGTAGTCATATGTGAAGAGTGACCCGGGCTTGGAGAAAGCCAAGCCGGCCACCCCGGCCTCCTTCTCCTCATCTTCCTCTTCATCATCGGACAAGTACTCGGCCCCAACAAAGGCTCTTCCCTTGTTCTTCTTGAATCGATCGTTGATTGGGTTTGGCTTCAATCTTGGCTTGACCCCTTTGATGAATCTTGGCTTGTCTACCCTTTTCTCATAAGGGCACTCATTTGCAAAGTGGCTATCTTCATCACAATTGTAGCAAGTTCTCTTCTTCTTCTTCTTGTCATTGAGGAGCATTGGGAACTTTGCCTTGTATTTCTTGGCAAAGAAAGCAAAGTCGGTAGCAATGTCACTAGTTGAAGTCATCTCTTCTTCTTCTTCAATTTCATAGTCTTCATTGCTTCCATGATCGGCCCTAGCTTTGAGAGCAAGGTTGTGTGACGCTTCATGGTTGTGTGAGGCTTCATCAACACGGTTCATTGCCATGAGCCTCTTTCCCGCTTTGGCCATGTTTTCATTGGCGGCCACATAGGAGACGAGATCATCGGAGTTGAGATCGGCACTCTTGGTCATGATTTGCAAGTTGAGTGCAAGGTTGGTGTCTTGTTGCTTGACGGCAATCATAGCAATGACCTTGGACTTTATGAATGCTTCATTCATCTCGAAGCCATCATTGTACTTCTCAACACCAAGTCCCTTGACTCTTACTCTAAGAGCACCAAGCCTAGCGTAGGCATCGGACACGGATTCTCCATCTCGAATCATGAACTGGTGAGCCTCTTGCTTTGCGGTCTCATAAAGAGCCGATTGGATCAAATCGGTTCCCTCTTGGAGTACTACGATCCGATCCCACAACTCTTTAGCGGAGTCGATGTCATTGACTTGATCAAGAAGCTTGCGGTTGATGCCACTTCTAATCTTGTCACGTGCGGAGGCATTGAGTTGACGGTTGTAGAATTCGGTGGAGGTCAACCGAATGGGATCTTGTGGTTCCCGGTATCCATGAACAATGATCTCCCATAACTCCACACTGCAGCTGCGAATATGAGATTCCATAGAAGATTTCCAAAAAGGAAAGTGAGTTCCATCAAAATGGGGAACATTCCCACTATGGTTTATATGAGGCATGGGTGAAGTGTTTTTGGGATAGTCATGATTAACTTCATGGAAATTCCCTAGAGAGGCCGAGGCCGTACTAGGAGGAGGTCCACTAGTTAATTTCTTAAGCATGGAAGACATTTCTGTCATTTGGTTTTGTAGCTCATCCTCCTTTTTCTTCTTCTCGGCATCATATGCCAAGAGTCTAGATTTCATCTCTTTAACCGAAAGGTTAGAGTCGTCATCTAGACCCTCGAAGAGTTTATCCATCTCACTCTTAAGGCGGTGAAGCCCTTAATAAGAGTCCGGGCTCTGATACCAATTGAAAGTATAGAGATGGTAAACCTAGAGGGGGGGTGAATAGGTTTCTACAAGTTTTAATTCTTTCTTTGCAATATTAGGCTTTGCGGAATATAAAGGTGAGCCTAATGCAAACTAGGTGAAGCAACCTATATGAGGATACAACTAACTCGAGCACGAAGGCTCTCACGAGCGATTAAATCACAAGTAAGGAGTTCGGTTAGAGATAACCGATAGCACGCGGAGACGAGGATGTATTCCCGTGTTCCCTTGCTTTGCAACAAGGTACGTCACGTTTGGAGGGGTGGAGGTCCCACGAAGGATTCCCCACGCCACGAAGGCTCACCCTATTCTCCGGAGCCTATCCCACGAAGGAATAGCTCACTCACTTGTGGTAGACTTTGAGGTAGCCTCCAAACCTTCACAATCTTGCCCGGAGCAAATCCACAGCCCGGATGCTTCCGGACTCCTCTTGCCCACCTAGGGTTTCCAAGGAACCCTAGGAAGCAAGCTTCTCGATGAATACAAGGGGGAATGAGATTTGGCTTGGTAGAACGGTAGATCGGGTCCTCCTCTAGCGATTCCACGGAGGGATTTGAGTTTGGGTGGAGGAGGAGGGAGATCTGAGGCTTTTGGTGTTTCTAGCAATGGAGTAAGAGAGAGAGAGCTCAAGAACAGCTTGTAGTGTAGTGCCCAACTGTTCAGAGGTAGGTGAAGGCCTATTTATAGTGTTCTTCGAAATATGGCCATTGGTCACTTGCCACCTCAGCTTTTTCCTCGAGAATCCCGGTTGACCGGGCCACAGACCGGACAGCCCGGTGGTGAGGCCGGTCGGACCGGACCAGCGACCGGACGCCCTTTGCTGGTCCTGGAGCTCCTCCGGTTGGCGGCCGGTTGGCGCCCGGTTGGCGACCGGTCGACCGGGCCGTGCGCCGGACTCGCCGGTCTGCAGGCCGGTTGACCGGTCGGCAACCGGATTTGCTGTGTTCTTGTGTGGAGCCCGGTTGGCGGCCGGTCGACCGGGTCGTGCGCCGGACTTGCCCCGGTTGGCGACCGGTGGACCGAGCTGTGCGCCGGACTGGCCGGTTGCTTGGCCCGGTTGGACCGGGCTGCGGACCGGATTCTAGCTGTAGACCCCTTTTCGATTGTTGTTGAAGTGGGGGTCTCCTTTAGCCTTCTTGTTCCTTTGATACACCATTTATGCCTCATTGCCTAATACCTGAGATTATCCTTACAAATATATTAGGCCAAATACTCTAGCACGGTGTCATTGTTACCAAAATAATGGATAAGAGTAAAATACCCTTACACATAGACCTAGCGTAACTTAGCCGTGATGAGGAGTCTAAATGGGCTCAGCGCGCAAAAGTCAAGGATATCCAAGAGGGTGAGAATAATACGATGTATTTTCACCTTGTTGTGAATGGCAAACATATAAAGAAGATCTTTCAGCTTGAACATGATGAGGGGACAATCGTGGGTCAAGCGAAGCTGAAAGTCTATATTACGGTACTAAACAAAAATATTTGGGGCTCCGGAATCGTGTGAGTATGTCTTGAGAGAGGACGTCACTCATGACATTGCACAACTGTCTGAAAAAGAGAAGGCCATTCTCACAGTACCTTTAACAGAAGAGGAGGTGGGAAGCTATTTCTTAGATGGAGCATAATAAAGCATCAGGCTAGACGGGTTTCCAGCGAAGTTTTATCAAACAATTTGGGAGGTCATTAAATTAAACCTAATGGGCTTATTTGCGTAGCTTCAGGATGGCGATTTGCCTCTTTTCAAACTGAATTTTGGAGTTATCACTCTTCTACCCAAAAATGGGATAGATAAGAAAACTAAAGCTCACATTCAAGTAGGAGTATGTGCTTCGGTTTGGCTATTTGAAACTTCCGCAATGATGTTGTTTTTAAACAGGGATGCAAAACCGAAAAAATTTTGCAGGGTATTCACAGGGCGACTTCATCAATACACATGTGGTCTCTTACCTTCTGTTGGTGTATGATACGTCTCAGACGTATCTATAATTTTTGATGCTCCATGCTTGTTTTACACTAATTCATATATGTTTTGCTCATACTTCGTTGTACTTTTATACATTTTTTGGCACTAACTTATTAACAAGATATCACAGTGCCAGTTCCTTGTTTTCTGCTGTTTTATATTTTAAAAAGTTTTACAAAAAATATTCTTGAATTGGATGAAATAAAAGTCGAAGTCAATATTTTACCGTAGGGAAAAAACATCACTTGCATGCGGTGTTTCACATGGCGCCCTAGAAAAAGTTGATCAGCTAGTTTTTTTTTATGGAACCGAGGGAATACCAACATGGCGCCCTAGTGCTGGAATGGATACTGCTATGTTTTTTTTCGGAGAGCAGAATACAGAGGTAGACCTGCCTTTGTTGATCGGCTAGTCTCATATGTTTTTCTAGAATCAGTCATGTCATTGTTTTTTAAAACACCATTCGTGTCACTGTTGACGCTGCAATTTGATAAAAAAAGAACTATACAATGGCCAATGCCCCTATCACTGCAGCTCTTTTCTTTGGCGCGTGCTACGCGTCGGGCGACTGATTCCTGTGTGCAGATCGGTCGCATGATAGACGTTGGTTCCGCATCGTATGGTCAAAACTGTCCTTGCTTTGGAAGCTTTCACACGTTGGTGGACCCCAGCTTGCTCTGTTGCATGCTTTGGATGCATACTATACTGCGGCACTGCACTGTTTCTTACTTAGGCTGCCGTAGGCTGCTACATGCATTTAAGGTAGCTTTGGCAACTGAGGCCTTCACATTTTCTATGCTATTTGATTGACGTGGGGATTGCTCCAAAGCTAAGTTCACGGATAGAGTTTACATAAAATTCGTAGCTGCTCATCAGGCAAGACTAAGCTATGATGGTTTCCACAAAAAAAAATGTGTAGATTGGTTTGCAACAAAAAATAACTTAATATTTTAATAAAATTATATACAACAAAAACATGTTTCTGCACCAATAAAAAGGTGGATAAACACCATTTTCCAGCTAATTTATTTGTAACAAAAATTAACAAAAATTACTATAAAAATTAGAAACCATTACAATAAAAAAACACAAGCAATTACAACAAACGCTTATCCAAAAACTTTACAACATCTCGCATATGAATTTACAACAAAATTATTATACTTTTATTACATTGTGAAACAACTTTCTTAACATCGAAAAATCCAAGAAAAAACATAACTTGTAGCAAACCACCTAGAAAACATTACAATATCACGCATGTTATTTCCCAACAAAACTCATACGGGTTTGTTACAAATTAAAAACATGTATACAACATCAGAAAAATCCTAGGAAAAAATAAATTTGTAGCGAACCTCCATAAATATTACAACATTTTGTGTGTGTTTCTTAAACAAAAATAATATATGTTTGTTACAATTTGTATGATCGATTTTTTTTGAGGAACACACTGAATTATAGCAATTGCATATAAATCTTGCAAACTTATCGCCTATGATTATGAAACAAAACGCATACATGTTTGTTATAAATTGAAATCACATGTACAACATTGTCGATGGCAACCCCCTTGAGCTCCCGTTGCTTAGGACCGAGTCATCGGAGCACCATGATCGAAAACATATTTTAGCAGATACCCGAAAAGCTAAAGTAGGTAACTACGCGTGAATAGATGCGGGTGAGCAGAGCGCCTAGCTCCGCAGGTGTGTCCAATTTTTTTAATAAAAATTTATGCATATGCCTACATAGAGCAAACCTCACACGTCATCTCTTGGTTGTTGGTAAAATATTGGTGTACACACACGGTGGGAATGAAGTGGAGCTTTTTAACATAAAGAAGTGTGAGAAAAAAGCTACATCTCCATCTGCCTCACACGCCATCTCCTAGACCGTAGGACAATAAATTGTTGGATAGTGCAGACAACCATGTAGCCAGCGTGAGAAATTGTGAAGGAGAAAAACCATGTAGCCAGCGTGAGAAATTGTGAAGGAGAAAAAAGGCTGCCGGTGCAGGATGTGAGAACGGAGTACGCGTCAGCCAAGATGACCGATATTTTACCCCGGATCGGTCGGCTGATAACAAGCGTTTTCCCTTTTCTTTGATGGGCCAGCTTTGAACCTATGACTGAACAGTGTCGGGAGGAACTGTGCACGCATCGCTAAAGCCCACATGATATTGTCGAGACTCGGGAGACAGGCTTTCCAGGGGTTACTGGGCTGGGCCCTAATTTATATGGGCTTTAGTTGTGCCGGTAATGCAACGGTGCATACTAGTTTACGCCTTCGGGATCGGTTTACGTACTCCAGCTCTCTGTGCCCCAATATCTCCGGCATGCGGTGCCTCGTCGCGCTCCCGGCGGTCGCCGTCCCCGGCCGCCGCTCCCATCCTGAACCCAGACCCCGCCGCAGAGGCACCCTTGTAGCTCTCCTTGGACGCTGCCGCTGTGGCCGGCGCCACCTCCTCGGTGCATTTTCTGCCGCCGGCCTCCTCCATCTCGCCAATCCTCCGTGCCTCGCCGCCCCAGTGCCCCACCCATCGACCCCAACGTGAGCTCCATAGCAACGCAGCTCAGTCGCGTCACCATCTGCAAATTCGATTTGATGGCTTCCAGAACTTCTCATCAGTTACTTACTTGCCTTGGCTTTGTGCAGGTCATGCTTGGGCGGGTGCACCCAGCGAGGCCGGGCTGGTACGAGAAGCGCGATGGCATTGGACAAAGGCAGGCGTCATACGAAGCCGAGGTATATTGTTTCGCTCTTTGTTAATTCAACGGGATCATACCCGAGTTTCAGTTTCTTATCTGAATGAACTGCACAGTATGATAACTGAACTTGTGAATCCTATCATATCTTGAAAACAGAGTTTTGTCCCCCGTCCAGAAACATCATCAAACCATGCCTCTGCCAACGATCATAGGAATAAACCACTACTATACAGCAACCTAGAACCACAAAGCATAATGGAAAACATCTAGCTCGACAACCTGTTACAAGGTTTTTGCTCATCCTGTCGCCAAAACAGCCAACAAAACTGAATTAGTGAAACCACTTGAGCATAGAATAACTGGAATCCAGATAAATAGCTTCAACTCAACTAACATACAGCAATTCTTGGAACGCCGTGGTCTGCCCAGGTCGCCGCTATGTCCCTCTATCATAAGTGCCGGGAAACAATAGATCAGCTCATGGTTCAGTGTCCCTTCCCTCGTTTATTGTGGTTCAGACTGTGGCGGACGATGGGGTTTCTCCGGTCTCGTCCCCTCCATAAATGATACCGTCGCAGACTGGTGGACCTTAATTCCTAGCAGATGCATAAGGAGGAGAAGGACTTAACCCCATTTTTTTTAGAGAAAAAGGCTATATAGCCCTGCTTGAAGAAAGCATAGCACCCCGTTGTGGCAATTGCAGGATTGCACCACATCTCGCTGGAGCAAAATGCTAGAACTTCCGATCGGCATAATTCCGTGTTACTGCAAGTAGTTCTATCAATGACATCTCACTGTGGAGGGTAACGAGAAGTTCAGCAGGTAGAGGGGAGGAGTAGACTTAACTCCTTTCTAACCTTAATGAAATGACATACAACCTTTGGTTGCGTATTCTTCAAAAAAATATACAGCAATTCTTTTTTTTCATCCAAACTCATCTCCATCGTCTGCAATCCTGAGAATCATGGGACCCCAGCCCTGTCTCATGTGAAACGCCTCAGTGGCCACCAGGATAAGCGTCTGATGCGGAAGATGGATGGCAGTGGAGGCGACCGATCCCACAGCTTCTCCGATTGCTTGAGTTCCCACGTGCGTATCCCGATCAACCGGAACAACATGGCACCCACATGGGGAGGTTGAACATACTTCTATATAGCTTGGCGAGGACGACTCCATGAATGTCGGATTCACGTGTAGTTGCTTTGTATTTTTTTATGTGTACACATAAAAAGATTACAAGATCTCGATATTTCCTAAGTGTAAGAGGGGTAGTTTTTTTTTATCTGTATCATATCAAGATTACAAGATATCGATCTTTTCTTAGCCAATCCTGCTGTTGCGACGTGCACTTCACCCAGAGTAGCTAGCTTTGTGAAAGAAGAAATATTGCCTCGTGCAATGTATGTTCTGATTTTTCCAAAGGAGGAAAGTGCAGCCACGCAACGGCGCATACCTCTATTTGAAGAAGGTGGTGGCGCGAACAAACACAAACACACACACACAGCGACTGACTGACTCACCTTTATTATTCTATTGAGCAGACAGACCCAGTCATGTACGTACCTTTGTGCTTGTTTACCGGCAGTATCATGGCCGGCGAGGTGCCGCTGTACAAGGACGCGTCGGCGCGGGTGGAGGCGCGTGTGCGCGACCTTCTGGGCCGGATGACGCTAAGTGAGAAGGCAGGCCAGATGGCTCAGATCGAGCGCACCGTGGTGTCGTCCCGCGCTCTCACGGAGCTCGGCGCCGGCAGCGTCCTCAGCAGCGGCGGCAGCGCGCCCCACGACCGCGCCTCCCCGTCCGACTGGGCCAGCATGGTCGACGACGCGCAGCGCCTTGCCCTCTCGTCGCGCCTCGCCATCCCCATCCTCTATGGCACCGACGCAGTCCATGGGCACAACAACGTCTTGGCCGCCACCGTCTTCCCCCACAACGCCGGCCTCGGAGCCTCGAGGGATGCGGAGCTTGTGCGCAAGATCGGCGAGGCCACGGCGCTCGAGGTCCGCGCCACAGGCATCCACTGGGCCTTCGCCCCCTGCGTCGCCGTAAGTCAAATTCAAAAACTCTTCTGGAACACCATTGTCACCGTAGTTGCAACAGAAAGTAAAACACGGGTTGGTACATCAGGTTTGTAGGGACCCGAGATGGGGGAGATGCTACGAGAGCTACAGCGAGGACCCAGAGATCGTGCGCTCCTTGACCACCCTTGTCACCGGACTGCAGGGTCAGCCACCAGCAGGCCACCCTCATGGTTACCCATTCCTCCGTTCCGTTAGGGAAAATGTTCTTGCTTGTGCCAAGCATTTCGTAGGGGATGGTGGCACTCACAAGGGGATCAATGAAGGGAACACCATTTGCTCCTTAGCTGATTTAGAAAGGATCCACATGAAACCCTACATTGATTGTATAACTCAAGCTGTGGCAACGGTCATGGCATCCTACTCTCAATGGAATGGCCAGCCATTACATGCCAGTCGCTATCTGCTTACAGACGTTCTAAAGGGCAAGTTGGGCTTCCAGGTAGTGTGGAACCTATGTTTATTTTTATTATTTTATTAATAAGTAGACTGATGCAAATCCTCTGTTTTGTAATTGCTCAACCTGGTAACATGTGCAAGCTCTTGTTCCACAGGGTTTTCTGGTGTCAGACTTGGAGGGTATTGACAGGCTTAGCGAGCCTCGAGGGTCGGATTATCGCTACTGCATTGCCCAAGCGGTTAATGCTGGAATAGATATGGTATTGTTCATTTAATTTTTCATCTTAAATTAATACATTCTGCTACGGGCTCTTTTCAATCCTCTAAGAATTCTACAGGTCATGATACCTTTTCAGATTTGAGAAGTTCTTGGAAGATCTTCTGTTCTTGGTGGAGTCAGGGGAGATACCAGTATCACGGATTGATGATGCTGTTGAGCGGATTCTAAGGGTTAAGTTCATATCTGGGGTTTTTGACCAGCCATTTTCAGACCCATCTCTACTAGACGTAATTGGTTGCAAGGTACTCAAAATGCATGTCCCGTATCTATGATTATCGTTGTTGCTGTCAATTCTTCTCATTTTTATTCTTTTTGGACTATCTAACATTGGTCGATATTACTCACTAGTCACTGTATATGATATGGTTAAATTTTAATTTTTCCAGAAGCATCGGCAGCTGGCACGTGAGGCTGTTCGAAAGTCTTTGGTTCTTCTGAAAAATGGCAAGAATCAGAATGAGCCATTCCTTCCATTGGCCAAAAATGCAAAAAGAATACTTGTTGCCGGGACGCATGCTGACAATATTGGATATCAATGTGGTGGATGGACGATGTCTTGGAATGGAGACAGTGGAAAGATAACCCGTGGTAAGAAGAAAATTCAACTCCACAAGAATATATCACCCGTGACCTTTTTTAATTGAGGGAACACTTACCATGACCTTTCTTCCAAATAAATTGCATCTACTTCACTACTTGGGAATTCCAGGATAGCTTCTACTTATATGACGTTATAGATGACTTTTCCCATGCTTTCAAGTGCCATGATGCATAAAAATGTGAAACTGTTGTTTCCAAATTGAACTTCAAGATGTTTTCCTGCCTTGTACTAAAAGCCAAAACAAAATACAAGAGACACTACCAATCTTTGATTCTAGATCATAACAACTTCATACAAGATGCCACAAAACATGGTACGCACCACAGAGCAACCAAGAAACACTGAACTAAAAAGTATGCATGTGGTGTTTTCTTAATCTCATCCTGGGGCTGAAATTAAACTCAGCCACAATGATTTCCTGCTATGCAAATAACATAACATTTTCCCCTTTTCTTGTAAGCCAAACGCCATTTTTTGCTAGACCTAATCATTATAAATATGACCTAGTTAAGCCTGTACTCCGCACAGTCTTATTAACTTTAGAACCAGCTATTTAAGTATGCTATCAATATCAACAGGTACAACCATATTAGAGGCCATACAAGAATCTGCGGGAGTGGAAACTGAAGTTGTATATGAGGAATCCCCAACTGAAGCTACCATTGAAACGAGGGAATTTTCATACGCAGTTGTTGTAGTTGGTGAGGTTCCGTATGCTGAAGGGTCGGGGGATAGAACAGACCTTAGTATTCCATTCAACGGTTCTGATCTCATTACTCGTGTTGCTTGTAAAGTCCCTACCATAGTGATTGTTTTATCGGGAAGACCCTTGGTTATCGAGCCACAAGTTCTTGAGAAGGTAGATGCTCTAGTTGCTGCCTGGCTACCTGGAAGTGAGGGCATGGGAATTACTGATTGCCTCTTTGGAGACCATGATTTTGTGGGCAAGCTACCATTCACTTGGTCTAGGTCTGTTGATCAACTGCCAGTACATGTTGGAGATGATAACTATGATCCATTATTCCATGTTGGATATGGGCTGAAATGTTCAGAACTGACGGAGATTTAGCACAATTTCATAAATCATTTAGTCGTGCATTTGAATCGTTGCGACAAGGTTATATATGTATGTTGTACAATTGAGTTTTGGGTTATGCGAAAGAGAAATAATGTCTCGCTGAAGAGTACCCGGTAAAAGATGTTTAATATGTTATTTTCATCTCCATTTGAGTTATGCCTGGTATAAGAGGTTGGCTTCGCTCGCCTCCTATCGGGCCTCGCTGTGCTGCAGCTTTTCCGCTTTTTTAGTTTATATGTGTGCTTGCCCGTTTGTGTGGGATGTGTTCCCATCTGATGTATGCCTTTGCTTTTTTGTTCGGATTCATCAACAGATCGATCACATTAAATGCCATGCATAAACAACATAAGAAAATTATCGGCAAGGACGCATATCACACCTGTTTTTTTTTTCTTGTCAATCTTGCGATTACAGCTTTTTTTTAGGGGAAAGCCATCCGGCTAATTTTTTCATGAGCCAACAAAGTTACATCATTGATTACAAAAGGCATTATAAATTCAGGAGGCTCTCCATCCCATCTAACAACTTCTTTAGACTTGAAACAAAACTTTGCTACGTGGTGAGCTACTTGATTGCCTCTCTAAGACAAGAACAAAGCTAATATAACTAAGGAGTAAGCCTTCCTGAAGCATTCAGCTAGGATAGCATAGAAAGGACTCCAAACGTCGATCAATGAATTGCAAGCTTGGATCAAACTCAAGGAATCAGATTCGACAATGACATTTGACACTCCAATTTGTTCCAGGAATTCCAAACCCCTTGGTAATGCAAGAGCATCTGCGGATGCAGCATCAAGAACATGATCCACGAGACATCCGAACCCTGCAACGGCTTCTTCTTTGTCATTTCTCAGCACTCCTCCTGCAGCACCCCCGCCATCAGGGTAGAACGCAGCATCCGTGTTCAGTTTATATCCTCCTCGTGTAGGTTTGCTCCATAGAACTTCTTTCCACTTTGTCTTCTCCGATGAAGTTGGGACACAGTTTGATGTTAGAGCACAAATTGCAAAAGCCGTTCTAGAAGGATCAGCGACCTTCTCCCCTTTTACTAGTTCACGCCTCTGCCAACAAATATACAAACACGTTACAACGACCACCTCCTAGGGATTAAGCATTCCCAGTACCCTAGAATTATTTTCCGGTTTACAAAGGATTCCTTCCAAGACAGTTGATCCTGACCGTTCACCCCTAGTTGCCTGGCTAATAACCTCTTTTAAACCCAAAGCTTTCCAAACTTCCTTAGCCTGCCGACAAGTAAACAAAATGTGTCTAATATCTTCAGCTCCTCCTTGGTACAAGATTACAACTTGATTTAGCTTGCAAGCCTCAACACAGTACATATATAGGACTTGACCTGGCTTACCTAGTAGCCAACTTAAATTAGAACCAAACCTACACTGAAACAAACTACGCGTGCAAGACTAATCCTGAACCGACCTGACACCAAGTTAGTCCTAGACTAACTAGTACTCTAGCTAGCCAGGACTCACGGACATGGAAACAACTAGGAAAATCACACGGACAAGTCATGGCAACCTTGCCAAACATAAATACTAATTTTTAATTAGACTTAAACTGATTAAGGCAAAATTATTGCATACTATATCTTTCTAATCTTAACTTTGTTGTCTCCTCGTATTTTTTCTGGTCTTGATTCTTTCCAGATTCGCGACTTTACGAATTAAACTCAACATATAATTCACACTACCAGTCACGCTGATAGCCGGACACCTTCGACCACCCCTAGCTCAATACACGCCAATAGATCACAACGCCTCATGTAGAGATATGTCCTCATTAAAGAGACCTTCCTTCAATGGACAAGAGAGATCGGCCGAATTGCGGGAATTTACCCCCTTTGCAATATGGTGATTGATGCGTGTAGTTGACACGTCCGTTGGGAATCCCAAGAGAAAGGTGTGATGCGCACAGTAGCAAGTTTCCCTCAGTAAGAAACCAAGGTTTAATCGAACCAGTAGGAGCCAAGAAGCACGTTGAAGGTTGATGGCGGCGGAGTGTAGTGCGGCGCAACACCAGGGATTCCGGCGCCAACGTGGAACCTGCACAACACAATCACAAAACTTTGCCCCAACGTAACAGCGAGGTTGTCAATCTCACCGGCTTGCTGTAAACAAAGGATTAGATGTATAGTGTGGATGATGATGGTTGTTTGCGAAGAACAGTAAAGAACAATTGCAGTAGATTGTATTTCAGATGTAAAGAATAGGACCGGGGTCCACGGTTCACTAGTGGTGTCTCTCCCATAAGATAGCAGATGTTGGGTGAACAAATTACAGTTGGGCAATTGACAAATAAAGAAGGCATAACAATGCACTTACATATATCATGATGAGTACTATGAGATTTAATCAGGGCATTACGACAAAGTACATAGACCGCTATCCAGCATGCATCTATCCCTAAAAAGTCCACCTTCAGGTTATCATCCGAACCCCTTCCAGTATTAAGTTGTAAACAACAGACAATTGCATTAAGTATGGTGCGTAATGTAATCAACACAAATATCCTTAGACAAAGCATCGATGTTTTATCCCTAGTAGCAACAACACATCCACAACCTTAGAACTTTCCGTCACTCGTCCCGGATGTAATGGAGGCATGAACCCACTATCGAGCATAAATACTCCCTCTTGGAGTCACAAGTATCAACTTGGCCGGAGCCTCTACTAGCAACGGAGAGCATGCAAGAACATAAATAACATATATGATAGATTGATAATCAACTTGACATAGTATTCAATATTCATTGGATCCCAACAAACACAACATGAAGGATTACAAATAGATGATCTTGATCATGATAGGCAGCTCACAAGATCTAACATGATAGCACAATGAGGAGAAGACAACCATCTAGCTACTGCTATGGACCCATAGTCCAGGGGTGAACTACTCACACATCGATCCGGAGGCGATCATGGCGATGAAGAGACCTCCGGGAGATGATTCCCCTCTCCGGCAGGGTGCCGGAGGCGATCTCCTGAATCCCCCGAGATGGGATTGGCGGCGGCGGCGTCTCTGGAAGGTTTTCCATATCGTGGCTCTCGGTACTGGGGGTTTCGCGACGGAGGCTTTAAGTAGGCGGAAGGGCAGAGTCGGGAGAGTCATGGGGGCCCCACACGCTAGGGCCGCGTGGGCCCCCCTTAGGCCGCGCCGCCCTAGTGTGGCGGCGCCCCGTGGCCCCACTTCGTCTCCCCTCCGGTCTTCTGGAAGCTTCCTGGAAAAATAGACCCCTGGGCGTTGATTTCGTCCAATTCCGAGAATATTTCCTTACTAGGATTTCTGAAACCAAAAACAGCAGAAAACAACAGAATCGGCTCTTCGGCATCTCGTCAATAGGTTAGTGCCGGAAAATGCATAATAATGACATATAATGTGTATAAAATATGTGAGTATCATCATAAAAGTAGCATGGAACATAAGAAATTATAGATATGTTTGGGACGTATCAGTGATGCAGTCAGTGGACCACCTTTTTGTCAATTGTAGGTACACCATTCAACTATGAGGTCTCATCAAGGATTGTCTTGGCTTACATCTTCTCAACCTCTATGCTTGGCCAACCCAATCTATCCACACATGGTGGGATAATATGAAGAAGGGGAAGTATTTCGCCTCCGCCACTCTTCTAGTTTCTTGGCATCTTTGGAATGAAAGGAATTCTCGGGTATTCAAGAACAAGCAAATCTCACCTTTAGTAATCTTCTAAAAGATCAAACAAGTGTCTAAGCTTTGGGTCCTAGCAGGCGCCAAGCGCATGGGTAACTTGATGCCGGGAGTGTAGAGTTTTTTTTCATATGGCTACATCTGTTCTAATTTGGTCACACTCCTTTCTTAATTAATAGGATAGGGAAAATATTTTCCCCTCTTTTTTTCCAAAAAAAGTTCGAACCTGCATCAACTTTGGCACATAGAGCAGCGATAGCCACTGCGCCAAGCAATATGGATATACTGGTGTAGCGTAGCTAATTTATCTACTTTCTAGTATAAAATTTTGAAATTGTTTTTCTTTTGAATTATCTCGGACGGTAAAACACCAAGAATTTCGGAATTTAACGATTATTCCGGTCCCTCCGGTAAAAAAGAGCTACCGAGAAAAAAACCCTTGATTGTGAGAGGACCGGCTAGGTTTTGGGACCAAGCGATATTTTGGTACATAATAAACGCTTGTATGATCATGCATAACATGATTTTTGAGAACGAGCACTACTAGAAAACAGGCTATCAGTGACGCACCTGTTTTTGCTATCAGTGGCGCACTAGTGGTGCGCCACTATTATCACGCCACTGCTAAATGTTAGCAGTGGCGCACCAGTGGTGCGCCACTATTAATCGAAATAGCAGTGGCGCACGAGGTGGTGCGCCATTGGTAACAGTACACAGGTGCGCCACTAATGCCTTGTACGGATGCGCCACTAGTATCTATAGCACATGTGTTGAATCTGAGTATCTGACAAGGTGCGCCACTAGTTCAGCTGTGTGTGCGCCACTCGCTGCCTAAATTTAAAAGGTCAAGGTGGGCCTAGTTGGCAGACGGTGTTGCAGGTGCTAGATCTGTACGTTGAACCATTAATAAAACAGCCACTTTTATTTTATTGTAGATCAGAACTATTACAGGAATCCAAATAAAAAATACACCCAAATTTCCTAAACTTTACAACAAGGACCCTAAATCTTTTTCTAAAAAGCAATCAAATCCATGGAGAAGCTCCACCGCCGGATGCCGCTCAGTGGTCCTGCTCGTGGGCGACGGGGCGGCAGCCGGAGGACGGCGTCGTCGGAGGCCCTTCTCGCCCTGCTCTGCGTCCTTCCAGTCGAGGGTGACCCACCACGCGGACGCGGCGGCCACCCCCACCGAGCCGTCCTCGCCCTCGCCCGGCTCCGCGCCGCCGGGGGCTCGTCGACGGCCGTCTTGCAGATGGAGGCGCACGTACCCGGCCGCAGCGATTCGGGACGCGGCGGCGCAGAGGTCCGCAACAGCGCCGTCGGGGAGGAGCTCGATCTCGCGGCCGACAGGGTAGGAGAATGAATCTGGCGTCCTCCACAGCCCCGCGTGCGCGTGGCCGACGGGCGCCGCCCCGCTCGGTCGCCTCCGCGTCCTCCACGGCCTCGCGTCCGCGTGGCCGACGAGCGCCGCCACCGCCTGGTCGCCTCCGCGTCCTCCACAGCCTCGCGTCCGCGTGGCCGAAGGGCGCCGCCGCTGCCGCCTGGTCGCCTCCACAGCACCGCGTGCGCATGGCCGATGGGCGCCGCTGCTGCCACCAGGTCGCCTGCGCCTGCGAGGAAGTGAGCGAGGGGATCGGGGTGGGGGCGAGGAGAGGGGGGAGAGAGAAAGTGGATCGGGAAAGGAGAGGTTGGGGACGAAGTGGACGAAGGGAAGAGAGGTTGGGGACGAAGAGTGGGGTTGGTGCGGCCGTGTGGCTCGAGCGTGGGCCCAAACTGCCTCTGTGAGAATGATGCGCGGGGGCCACCACTACAGCAGCGGTTCATGCGGTGGAATTTTGTGCATGTTTTGTGTCTGTGCGTGTGGTGTGGTTGGGGATGGCCTGCCAGACCATGTGCGGTGGGTGGCGCGTGGGTGGGAATTTCGTGCACACAGTGGCGCACCACATATAGGTGCTCCACTACTATTTAAACTAGTAGTGGAGTACCTATATGTGGTGCGCCACTGCTAAATCTAGACCTTATCTCTAATACACCACTACTAGGAAAAGGCTTATAGCCGCACTCCTTACCGCCGGCAAATACGATTTGAAGATGCCGGCGGTAATGCCTTCCAGGGGTGCCTAACTCTACCGCCGGCGATTTGGGCCCAAAAACGCCGGGGGTAACGGGCTCTACCGCCGGCGAACACGAACCGAAGATGCCGGGGGTAACGAGTGCCAGGGTGGGCCACACGGGCTGAATTTACCGCCGGCACCCCGTACTAAATGTCGCCGGGGATAAAATTGTTACCGCTGGCCTTTTCAGGCCAATATCGCTGGGGATAGATGGGGATAGAATAGTTACGGCTTACGTACTTAGCCCAAATCGAACCATCTCCGTCCCCAAAGGCCAAACCCCAGCTCGAACCATCGCCGTCCCCAAATCCCAAATCGAACCATCGTCGTCCAGCACCAGGGAGCGTTGGCGGCGGCACCCATGATGATGACGGGTGGCGACGAGATGCGCGCCATGGATCTGCACGAGAAGCTGGAGAAGGCGACGGGGCAGATCGTGGCCTCCCCGAGGACGACGAGGGCGTCTCGCCCATGGCGCTCTCCCTGCTGCGGATGCTGTCCGAGGACCCTCACGTTGTGCGCCTACTCGACCTCGAGCAGGGCCAGAACAAGGAAGGCCAAACCATCCTCTACCTCGTCTTCGAGTACATGGACACCGACCTGAAGAAGTTCATCCGCGGGCACCGCCAGAACCACGAGAAGATCCCCGCACACATCGTCAAGGTATCTATTCCCCTCCGTACCCCCGTCGATCTCTCTCTCTCTCTCTCTCTCTCTCTCTCTCTCTCATCGTTCGTTCCCAGATCTTGCACGCCAGGTGTTTGTCTGAATGTTCCCAGAGCCTCCTCGCGCAAAACGCCAGCGGGAGGCGAAGCCCAAGGCGGCAGAGGTGGCGGGGAGGAGAAGATGGGAACGGTGGCGGTGCCGGCGGAGGTGCCCACCTCTGCCGCCGAGGTCGACATCTCGCTGCCTCGCGGTGGATGGATTCTTTCTCCAGAGATCTCTGCAAGGCCGCTTCGTCGAGGGCTCCGGAGGCCGCTTCGTCTTCATCGTCGATGAATCCAAGCGCGAGCGCCGGCGCGGCAAGGGCAGCGACATGAAGCTCCGGTCGACGGCGTGGCAAGGGCGTGACACTTGATTGCTTTTTTATTTTCTTCTCAGGGTGTTCTCTGTAAATTTACTTACTAATTGTAAATGTTGTGGACTGCATGTAGTCTGCAACCATGTGCAGAGATGCGGGCGGTGGACCAGTTTTTTTTTATTTCTAAAATAACGTAGCGCCGGCGAATGTAACTACATAACTTGATGCGATGGTGGTGTAGAGGATTACCCCCGGCGGTTACAAAAGCGCCAGCGGTAGGACTATACCACCGGCGAGGCTATCGCCGGCGAATCCGAAAATGCCGGCGGTAAGCCTTTTCAGGTCGCCGGCGGTAAGCCTTTTCCTAGTAGTGCACCCACACACTTATCAATGGCCTACTACTTATAGGTGCGCCACTGCTATGTGAGATAGCAATGGCGCACCACTAAGAGGTGCGCCACTGCTAAGTTTTGGGGTGAGGTGGGATCTGGTCGAACTTTAGTGGTGGCGCACCTCAAAAGCAGTGCGCCACTGCTATCTTTGTATCAGTGGAGCACCATTTTTTGGTGCGCCACTGCTAACTAGTAGTGGCGCACCAAAAGAGGTGTGCGCCACTGATAGCAATCTTACGGCTAGGCCTTTTCCTAGTAGTGGAGCGTGGACAAGAATTAGAATGATCCTTCTATGACTTTATGGGACAACTGGTGTGTGTGCGAAGGAAAGGAAGAGAGGGTGGCAGGCTTACTTACTTCCTACCATGGCATTCGAGATACCAATGTGCATGACGATCTTTAGAAGGATCTTAGGCCACTTCTTTTCAGCTTCTCCGGCGGTTTCTGGGAGAAGCTTCTCCCCACAAGCTTCTCCTAGAAGCCCGAATCCTAAATTTGTGTTGGCTTATAATCTAGTTTGATCTAAACTTGAGTATAAGTCGAAACAATTTTAGAATCCAGGCTTCTGGGAGAAGCCGATAGGAAGAAGCTTCCCCCGTAAGCCACCGTAGAAGCCGAAAATAAGTGGGCCTTAGCGATGAGTGGTGGTCATGGAATGGACAACAATGCTGCTAGTTTCATCTTCATATGTTGATCAAATTGTGTGTTTGAATGTTGAACTATGTGTGTTTGTATGTTGGTATAAGTGCTAGTTTATAAACTATTCGTGTAAGATTCAATAATTATTTGTTTAAAAATCATTTAAATATTTATTTATGATGTAATAATAATTACTTGTATTTGTTTTGATTTATTTGTTGTGTTTAATCTTGTTTTGATGCATATTTGTCAAAATCTTATGTTGGAGGCCACCGGCATCCTTTTTTTTTAACATCTAAAATAGCTTCCACTGGCGCGCGACATAAAATACTCTCACAACCCACGTGAGAGAAAAGCATCACTTGCATGCGGTGTTCCTAATGCGTCTGATGCGGAAGATGGACGGCAGTGGAGGCGACCGATCCCTCCCACGCGCGTATCCCGATCGATCGGAACAACATGGCACCCACATGCATGGGGAGGGCAAGGACGACTCCATGAATGCCGGGATTCACGTGCAGTTGCTTTGTATTTTTTCATGTGTAAGTGTAAGAGGGGTAGTTTTTTATCTGTAACATATCAAGATAACAAGATATCGATCTTTTCCTAGCCAATCCTGCTGTTGCGACGTGCACTTCATCCAGAGTAACTAGCTTTGTGAAAAAAGAATTATTGCCTCGTGCAATGTATGCTCTGATTTTTCCAATGGAGGAAAGTGCAGTCAACGCAACGGCACATACCTCTATTTGAAGAAGGTGGTGCGCGAACAAACACAAACACACACACAGCGACTGACTGACTCATCTTTGTTATTCTGTTGAGCAGACAGATCCAGTCATGTACGTACCTCTGTGCTTGTTTACCGGCAGCATCATGGCCGGCGAGGTGCCGCTGTACAAGGACGCGTCGGCCCCGGTGGAGGCGCGTGTGCGCGACCTTCTGGGCCGGATGACGCTGCGGGAGAAGGCGGGCCAGATGGCTCAGATCGAGCGCACCGTGGTGTCGTCCCGCGCTCTCACGGAGCTCGGCGCCGGCAGCGTCCTCAGCAGCGGCGGCAGCGCGCCCCACGACCGCGCCTCCCCGTCCGACTGGGCCAGCATGGTCGACGACGCGCAGCGCCTTGCCCTCTCGTCGCGCCTCGCCATCCCCATCCTCTACGGCATCGACGCAGTCCATGGGCACAACAACGTCTTGGCTGCCACCGTCTTCCCCCACAACGTCGGCCTCGGAGCCTCGAGGGATGCGGAGCTTGTGCGCAAGATCGGCGAGGCCACGGCGCTCGAGGTCCGCGCCACAGGCATCCACTGGGCCTTCGCCCCCTGCGTCGCCGTAAGTCAAATTCAAAAACTCTTCTGGAACACCATTGTCACCGTAGTTGCAACAAAAAGTAAAACACGGGTTGGTACTTCAGGTTTGTAGGGACCCGAGATGGGGGAGATGCTACGAGAGCTACAGCGAGGACCCAGAGATCGTGAGCTCCTTGACCACCCTTGTCACCGGACTGCAGGGTCAGCCACCAGCAGGCCACCCTCATGGTTACCCATTCCTCCGTTCCGTTAGGGAAAATGTTCTTGCTTGTGCCAAGCATTTCGTAGGGGATGGTGGCACTCACAAGGGGATCAATGAAGGGAACACCATTTGCTCCTTAGAAGATTTAGAAAGGATCCACATGAAACCCTACATTGATTGTATAACTCAAGGTGTGGCAACGGTCATGGCATCCTACTCTCAATGGAATGGCCAGCCATTACATGCCAGTCGCTATCTGCTTACAGACGTTCTAAAGGGCAAGTTGGGCTTCCAGGTAGTGTGGAACCTATGTTTGTTTTTATTATTTGATTAATAGGTAGACTGATGCAAATCCTCTGTCGTGTGATTGCTCAACGTGGTAACATGTGCAAGCTCTTGTTCCACAGGGTTTTGTGGTGTCAGACTTGGAGGGTATTGACAGGCTTAGCGAGCCTCGAGGGTCGGATTATCGCTACTGCATTGCACAAGCGGTTAATGCTGGAATAGATATGGTATTGTTCGTTTAATTTTTCATCTTAAATTAATACATTCTGCTACGGGCTCTTTTCAATCCTCTAAGAATTCTACAGGTCATGATACCTTTCAGATTTGAGAAGTTCTTGGAAGATCTTCTGTTCTTGGTGGAGTCGGGGGAGATACCAGTATCACGGATTGATGATGCTGTTGAGCGGATTCTAAGGGTTAAGTTCATATCTGGGGTTTTTGACCAGCCATTTTCAGATCCATCTCTACTAGACGTAATTGGTTGCAAGGTACTCAAAATGCATGTCCCGTATCTATGATTATCGTTGTTGCTGTCAATTCTTCTCATTTTTATTCTTTTGGACTATCTAACATTGGTCGATATTACTCACTAATCACTTGTATATGATATGCTTAACTTTTAATTTTTCCAGAAGCATCGGCAGCTGGCACGTGAGGCTGTTCGAAAGTCTTTGGTTCTGCTGAAGAATGGTAAGAATCAGAATGAGCCATTCCTTCCGTTGGCCAAAAATGCAAGAAGAATACTTGTTGCCGGGACGCATGCTGACAATATTGGATATCAATGCGGTGGATGGACGATGTCTTGGAATGGAGACAGTGGAAAGATAACCCGTGGTAAGAAGAAAATTCAATTCCACAAGAATATATCATCCGCGACCTTTTTTAATTGAGGGAACACTTACCATGACCTTTCTTCTAAATAAATTGCATCTACTTGGGAATTCCAGGATAGCTTCTACTTATATGACGTTATAGATGAGTTTTCCCATGCTTTCAAGTGCCATGATGCATAAAAATGTGAAACTGTTGTTTCCAAATTGAACTTCAAGATCTTTGCCTGCTTTGTACTAAAAGCCAAAGAAAAATACAAGAGACACTACCAATCTTTGATTCTACATCATAACAACTTCATACAAGATGCCACAAAACATGGTACGCACCACAGAGCAACCAAGAAACACTGAACTAAAAAGTATGCATGTGGTGTTTTCTTAATCTCATCCTGGGGCTGAAATTAAAATCAGCCACAATGATTTCCTGCTATGCAAATAATATAACATTTTCCCCTTTTCTTGTAAGCCAAACGCCATTTTTTGCTAGACCTAATCATTACAAATATGACCTAGTTAAGCCTGTACTCTGCACAGTCTTATTAACTTCAGAACCAGCTATTTAAGTATGCTATCAATATCAACAGGTACAACCATATTAGAGGCCATACAAGAATCTGCGGGAGTGGAAACTGAAGTTGTATATGAGGAATCCCCAACTGAAGCTACCATTGAAACAAGGGAATTTTCATACGCAGTTGTTGTAGTTGGTGAGGTTCCCTATCGTTGAAGGGTCGGGGGATAGAACGGACCTTAGTATTCCACTCAACGGTTCTGATCTCATTACTCGTGTTGCTTGTAAAGTCCCTACCATAGTGATTGTTATATCGGGAAGACCCTTGGTTATCGAGCCACAAGTTCTTGAGAAGGTAGATGCTCTAGTTGCTGCCTGGCTACCTGGAAGTGAGGGCATGGGAATTACTCGATTGCCTCTTTGGAGACCATGATTTTGTGGGCAAGTTACCATTCACTTGGTCTAGGTCTGTTGATCAACTGCCAGTACATGTTGGAGATGATAACTATGATCCATTATTCCATGTTGGATATGGGCTGAATGTTCGAATCGACAGTGATTTAGCACAATCTCATAAATCATTTAGTCATGCATTTGAATCGTTGCGACAAGGTTATATGTATGTTGTACAATTGAGTTTTGGGTTATGCCAAAGAGAAATAATGTCTCGCTGAAGAGTACCCGGTAAAAGATGTTTAGTATTTTATTTTCATCTCCATTTGAGTTATGCCTGGTATAAGAGGTTGGGTTCGCTCGCCTCCTATCGGGCCTCGCTGTGCTGCAGCTTTTCCGCATTTTTAGTTTACGTGTGCTTGCGCGTTTGCGTGGAATGTGTTGCATGTTAGGGAATATGCAACTTGTATTCCACGGGAGCCAAAGGCCACAATATATAGTACATATATAGGATAAAATATGCAGGGAACCGGGATAATACAATATACAACTATCGCTCTAACACCTCCCCCCCCCAAACTCATGGTGGACCAACAACACTGAGTTTGGAGAGTAGAAAGCTATGCTGCGCTCTAGTCTGGGCCTTCGTAAAGAAGTCCGCCAACTGCAACTCGAAGGCACATACCGAAGCGCAATGATCCGATCCCGCACACTGGCACGGATAAAAAAGCATCAACCCCAATATGCTTGGTAAGCTCATATTTCACAGGGTCACGTGCAATACTGATAGCACCTGTACTGTCAGACAAGAGACTCGTGGGTATCGTAACAGAGACACCAAAATCTGCAAGTAACCACCGTAACCAAGTCACCTCTGCAGTCAGAAGAGCCATAGCTCGTAACTCAGCCTCTACACTCGAACGGGAAACTGCGATCTGCTTGTTCGTCTTCCAAGCAATGAGAGAACCACCAAGAAAAACACAGTAGGCAGTCAGGGACCGGCGATCCGAAGGATCACTCGTCCACGTGGCATCGGAGTAGGACTGGAGCTGTAACGAGCTGGAATGACGAAAGACGAGACAAAGAGAGATCGTTCCACGTAAATAACGTAGAACACGAAGAAGGTGACTATAGTGGAACGAAGTGGGAGCAGAGACAAACTGACTCAGAATATGGACAGGATAAGAAATATATGGGCGAGTAACGACCAGATAGACGAGACTCCCGACAAGATGTCGATAACGAGTCGGATCAGAGAGAGGATCACCATCAGAGGCACGAAGATAAATATTGAGCACCATAGGAGTCTCAACAATACGAGTGTCAGTAAGATCAGCACGATCAAGAAGGTCCTGAATATAACGTTCTTGGGATATAAAGAAGCCATCAGAGGTGGACGAAACCTCAATCCCAAGAAAATAACGAAGTGGACCAAGATCCGACATAAGAAACTGCTCACTGAGACGTGCCTTGACAAAGGAAATATACTCAGGGTCGTCACCAGTGATGATCATGTCATCGACATACAGAAGAAGAAGAGTACGACCACGAGGAGAAGAGTGAACAAACAACGCCGGATCATGTGCACTGGGAGAGAAACCAGCAGCATTGACCACAGAAGCAAAACACTCAAACCATGCACGATGGGCTTGCTTAAGGCTATAGAGAGAGCGACGAAGACGGCATACCAGACCATCTGTGACAGAATACCCATGTGGTGGGTGCATATAAACCTCCTCGCTCAACTCTCCGTTAAGAAAGGCATTCTTAACATCAAGCTGAGAAACAGATCAATGGCGAGCAAAAGCCACGACAAGAAGTGTCCGAACAGTGGTCATGTGAGCGACAGGAGCAAAAGTCTCATCATAGTCACGACCATGCTCCTGCTGAAAACCTCTAGCAACGAGACGAGCTTTGTATCGCTCAAGAGTACCATCAGAGCGGGTCTTAACCTTATAGACCCACTTACATGTGATAGGACGAACACGGGGAGGAAGCGGAACGAGCTCCCACGTGCCAGTTGTTGGAGATATGCCCAAGAGGCAATAATAAAATAGTTATTGTTATATCTTAGTGTTCATGATAAATGTTTACACTCCATGCTATAATTGTGTTAACCGAAAACATTGATACATGTGTGTTTTGTAAACAACCAGAGTTCCTAGTAAGCCTCTCATTTAACTAGCTTGTTGATTAATAGATGATCATGGTTTCCTGATCATGAACATAGGATGTTATTAATAAGAATATCATATAATTAGGTGAATGATGTGATGGACACACCCATAGTAAGCATAGCATGAGATCAAGTCATTAAGTTCAACTTGCTATAAGCTTTCGATACATAGTTACCTAGTCCTTCGACCATGAGATCATGTAAATCACTTACACCGGAAGGATGCTTTGATTACATCAAACGCCATTGCGTAAATGGGTGGTTATAAAGATGGGATTATGTATTCAAAAAGTGTGAGTTGAGGCATATGGATCAAGAGTGGGATTTGTCCATCCCGATGACGGATAGATATACTCTGGGCCCTCTCGGTGGAATGTCGTCTAATTATCTTGCAAGCATGTGACTAGGTCACAAGAGATGACATACCACGGTAGGAGTAAAGAGTACTTGTCGGTAACGAGGTTGAACTAGGTATGGAGATACCGATGATCGAACCTCGGACAAGTAAAGTATCGCGTGACAAAGGGAATCGGTATTGTATGTGAATGGTTCTTTCGATCACGAAGTCATCGTTGAATATGCGGGAGCTATTATGGATCTCTAGGTCCCGCTATTAGTTATTGATCGGAGAGGAGTCTCGATCATGTCCGCATAGTTCTCGAACCGTAGGGTGACACACTTAAGGTTTGATGTCGTTATAAGTAGATATGGAATATGGAATGGAGTTTGAATGTTGTTCGGAGTCTTGGATGGGATCCAGGACATCACGAGGAGTTCCGGAATGGTCCGGAGAATAAGATTCATATATAGGAAGTCACATTCCAAGTTTGGGAGTGGTCCGGTGAATTTATGGAAGGTTGTAGAAGTTTCTAGAATCATCCGAAATAAATCACTATGGAAGGAGGAGTCCCGGAGAGACTCCACCAGCCCTAGCCAACCCACCAAGTGGGAAGGTGGAGTCCATGGTGGACACCAAGGTGGCCGGCCACACCACAAGGAAGGGAGGAATCCCACCTTGTGTAGGTTTCCCAAATTTGGTAAGTTTTGGAGTTGGACTCCAATGTGGTTTTGGGGTAAACCCCAGGGATTTCCACCTATTTAAAGGGGAGGAGAGGGGAGGGGCTGAACACCACTTGGCCGCACCACCAAGGGGCTCCCTGGCCAGCGTCCCAAGCCCCCCTCTCTCCCAAACCCTAGCTACTCCCTCCTCCTTCTTCTCCCGCAGCGCTTACGGCGAAGCCCTGCCGGAGATCTCCACCACCACTGTCACCACACCGTCGTGCTGGCGGGATTCCGAGGAGGATCTACTACATCCGCTGCCCACTGGAACGGGGAGAAGGACGTCGTCATCAACACCGAACGTGTGACCAAGTATGGAGGTGCTGCCCGACTGTGGCATCGTCAAGATCTTCTACGCGCTTTTGAAAGCGGCAAGTGATCGACTACATCAACCCCGAGATCTAATCTCGTAGGCTTTGGAATCTTCGAGGGTTAGTCTCACATACATCTCGTTGCTACCATCTACTAGATTAGATCTTGGCTTGTTATTCGTTCTTGCGGTAGGAATTTTTTTGTGTTCTATGCTACGAATCCCATCACCAGTACGCTCAAGCGCAGCAATCTCCTCAGCCATAGAGAGCTGCCATTCAGGATGAACAACAGCCTCACAATAAGTAGTCGGCTCCGGGATATCCAAGACACTATAGCTAGAAGGATTATAGAAATCAGGAGAAGGACGGGGCCGAGTACGGAGAGAATAAGATGGCTGAGACGGTGCACCAGAAGTAGAGGGTGCATGAGAAGTAGAAGGTGCACTAGAAGTAGAGGGTGCATCAGTCAACGTGGGCACACCACGTGGACGACGAGTATAGTGAAAAGGAAAAGTAGGATGAGAAGAAGTAGCAGGAGGAGATAATGGTGAAGAGGGTGAAGAAGAAGGTGGTGAAGAAGTCGGAGAAGATGACGGCGGCGAAGAAGTCGGAGGAGATGGCGGCGACGACGGAGGAGATGACATAGAAGGAGAAGGAGAAGAAATAGGTGGGACCAGGGGAGGAGAGTTAGGAAAAACAAGAAAAGAGATATCCTCCACAATGGAGGTCGGGGAGGTCGAACGCGGATAGAAAGGACGAGACTCGTCAAAAGTCACATCGCGAGAAATGCGCATCCGACAAGCCACCGGATCCCAACAACGATAGCCCTTGTGCTCATCACTATATCCAAGAAAAACACACTCAACGAGTCGAGCCGATAGTTTGGTGCGTTCACGAGGAGCGAGGAGAATATAGCAAACACAACCAAACAGACGAAGCATAGAATAATCAGGAGAGCGATCATAGAGTCGCTCGAGAGAAATGCCACCTTGAAGGGCGGCGGACGGCTGGATATTAATGAGATAAGCCGAGGTAGAGACAGCCTCAGCCCAGAAATGAGGCGGAAGAGACGAAGCGATCATCATCGCACGAGCAGTCTCAAGAGGATGACGATGCTTGCGCTCAGCAACGCCATTCTGAGCATGTGCACCAGGACAAGAGAACTGAGCGAGAGTGCCCTGCTCAGTAAGGACGCTACGCAAATGCTTGGAGATAAACTCACCAGCAGAATCAGCACGGAACACACGAATAGGTGTAGAAAACTGAGTAAGAACCATGGCGGCAAAACGCTTATAAATAGAGAGCACCTCACTACGAGAAGACATAAAATAAAGCCAAGTGTAACAAGAAAAATCATCTATAAAAATAATATAATATCGATGGCCCCTTTCGAAGAGAAAGGAGCCGGTCCCCAAACATGAGAGTGAACTAAATCAAAAGGTCGCTGAGATAGAGACGCACTAGTAGGATAGGGTAACTGAATCTGTTTACCTAGCCTACAACCCTGACACTATAAAGAAACATCTCCTGAAACATGCCCCAGAAGACCACGATGAACTAATGACGACAGACGAGAACCACAAAGGTGGCCAAGACGATGATGCCACTGCTGAAAAGAGCCGGTGGCAGAGGCGACGACGGCAGAAGAACTGGCGGACGAGGTGGTAGCGGAAGAAACACGAAGCCAGTCTAACTCCCAAAGCCCCTGAGAATCATGGCGGCGAGGGCCAGCTCCAACCAGAGCCTGTGTGCGGTGACACTGAACAGAACAAGAATCGACATCAAGAATGACGCGACAACCAAAGTCAGTAAACTGGCTCGCAGAAAACAAGTTCATGGTAAGACGGGAAACATGAGAAATATCAGGAACGAAAAAAGAAGGAGTAGAAAGAGTGCCATGACTAGAAACATAAAGAGAAGTACCATCAGCAGTGAGAACACTAAGAGGGGAATCAAGAGGTTGAAGAGATGATAAAATAGAAGAATCAGAAGTCATATAAAAAGAAGCTACATAATCCAAAAACCACGGGGAGATACCTGACTGTGTAGAAGATGGTGGTCACGCAGAGCCAGAAGAATCAGTCACCGAACCAGCAGCACCTGTCGAGGGAGAACCTGAAGCGGAAAGCAGGCGCCTGAGCCGCACAATGTCCTGCTCGGTGAAGCCAGCTGGAGAAGATCCTGCTGAGCTAGAAGGAGCACGCATCCCAGGAGAAGCAGATGACCTCTGCTGTCGTAGATCACGTTCCCTCGTGTAGCAATGGGACTCAGTATGACCATCCAGGTCACAGTAGGTGCAATGAGAACGGGGACGAGAGCCACGCCCCTGGCCACCCTGGCCACGACTCTGGCCCTGATCCTGAGGAGTGGGTAAAAGTGGCGGAGCAGCAGGCCGTGAAGGATTCGATGGCGCGGGCGACGATGATGGAGGGCCACGAGTAGCAAGCACAGAAGGAACATCCAGCAACCCAGCGCCGCGTAGGCGAGTCTCCTCAACAGGAAGCTCAGACAACACCTCTGAAATGGGAACACGACCACGGGCAAGTAGCTGGGCATGACGGGGCTCAAACTCCTTGCGGAGCCGAGACAAGAACTCGTATACGCGCTGAAACTCCAAGTCAGAGCGCACAGTCTGACAACATGGGCATGTACCACAAACAACTGTGCGAAGAGAGTCGAGCTGGCGCCAAATAGCAGCACTCTGCGTGTAGAACTGATCAATAGTAGAGTCACCCTGCCGAAGATCATGTTCCTGACGAACCACAGACATATACAAAACATCCCCGGACGGCTGATAACGCTGCTGAAGGTGAGCCCACATGTCGGCGAAAGTACCGAGGCCCATAAACTCAGAAGCAAACTGCGGTAGAACACTGGAGGTGAGAACAGCTGCAACACGAGCATCATCATCCATCCACTGGGTGTAAGCAGTCAGGTCCAGCCGGTAGGTCTCAAGAGCTTCCAAATACTCGTGAGCCTTCCGATCATACGCGGCAATGGCCGCATCATCATCACTCTTAGCTTTATCCTTGTCAGCCCGAGGAGCATCAGCAGCAAGAGCTGGTGGCGTCGATGGAGTAAGATCCGTAGGAGCAACGGGGCACGACGGACAGGACACCTCGCCGGATAACACACCCCAGAGACGAAGACCGCGCATATGAATAGGCATAAAGGCAGCAAAATCAGGGTGGTTCTTGCCGTCAAAGATCACCGGGCAGCGAGGAATCGCGACGTAGCCCGACGAGACATACATCTTTATTTTTTTCGATTTTTTTAGAGCTGGTCAACTCCCGATCCAATCTCAGAACCAGGCCACGCATGAACAAGATCACCACGAACCAAAGACGGAGATGGGTGGGCGGTGGCTGGCTGGAGGCGGCGGCCAGGACGGGCGGCGACCGGGACGGGCGGCGGCCGGACAGTAGCGTCGGGACGGACGGTGGCGGCTAGGACGGGTAGCAGCCGGACGGAAGGGCGGCGGCAGGAGGACGGGCGGCGGCCGGAGGACCGCCGAAGGACGAGCGGCCGGAGGACCGCCGGAGCTATCACAGACAAATTTTACGGACGAGTTGCAACGTCCAAAAAATTAATCTAACCCTATTTTTTCTCTGATACCGTGTTAGGGAATATGCAACTTGTATTCCACGGGGACCAAAGGCCACAATATATAGTACATGTACATGATGAAATATGCAGGGAACCCCCTAACTACTGGGGATAATACAATATACAACCATCACTCTAACATTGCCATCTGATGTATGCCTTTACTTTTTTGTTGGGATTCATCCACAGATCGATCACATTAAATACCACGCATAAACAACATAAAAAATTATCGCCAATGACGCATATCACACCTGTTCTTTTTGTTTATTTTCTTGTCAATCTCGCGATTACAACTTTTCTTAGGGGAAAGCCATCCGGCTAATTTTATTCATGAGCCAACAAAGTTACATCATTGATTACAAAAGGCATTGAAAATTCAGGAGGCTCTCCATCCCATCTAGCAACTTCTTTAGACTTGAAACAAAACTTTGCTATGTGGTGAGCTACTTGATTGCCTCTCTAAGACAATGAACAAAGCTAATAGAACTAAGGAGTAAGCCTTCATGAAGCATTCAGCTAGGATAGCAGAGAAAGGACTCCAAACTTTGATCAATGAATTGCAAGCTTGGATCAAACTCAAGGAATCAGATTTGACAATGACATTTGACAGTCCAATCTGTTCCAGGAATTCCAAACCCCTTGGTAATGCAAGAGCTTCTGCGGATGCAGCATCAAGAACATGGTCCACGAGACTTCCAAACCCTGAAACGGCTTCTCCTTTGTCATTTCTCAGCACTCCTCCTGCAGCACCCCAGCCATCAGGGTAGAACGCAACATCCGTGTTCAGTTTATATCCTCCTCGTGTAGGTTTGCTTCATAGTACTTATTTCCTCTTCGCCTTCTCCGATGAAGTTGGGACACAGTTTGATGTTAGAGCACAAATTGCAAAAGCCGTTCTAGAAGGATCGGCGACCTTCTCCCCTTTTACTAGTTCATGCCTCTGCCACCAAATATACCAACAAGTTACAGCGACCACCTCCTCACCTCCTGGAGATTAAGCATTCCCAGTACCCTAGAATTCTTTTCCGGTTTACAAAGGATTCCTTTCAAGATAGTTGATCCTGACCGTTCACCCCTACTTGCCTGACTAATAACCTCTTTCAAACCCAAAGCTTTCCAAACTTCCTTAGCCTGCCGAAAAGTAAACAAAATGTGTCTAATATATTCAGCTCCTCGGTATATTGGACATTCGGTACACGATTACAACTTGGTTTAGCTTGCAAGCCTCAACACAATACATATATAACTTGACCTGGCTAACCTAGTAGCCAACTTAAATTAGAACCAAACCTACACTAAAACAAACTAACTACGCATACGAGACTAATCCTGAACCGACCTGGACACCAAGTCCTAGTCTTAGACTAACTAGTACTCTAGCTAGCCAGGACTCACGGACATGGAAACAGCTAGGAAAATCACACGGATAAGTCATGGCAACCTTGCCAAACAGAAATACTCCCTCCGGTCCTATTTAATTGACTCAAATTTAATATAAAATTGTACTAAATTTAAGTCAATTAAAAGAGACCGGATTAGACTTAAACTGATTAAGGCAAAATTATTGCATACAATGTATTTCTAATCTTAAGTTTGTTGTGTCCCCGTATTTTTTCTGGTCTCGATTCTTTCTAGATTCGCGACTTTACGAATTAAACTCAACGTATACTTCACACTACCGGTCACGTTGATAGGCGGACACCTTCGGCCACCCCTAGCTCAATATACGCCAACAGATCACAACACCTCATGTACGTAGAGACATGTCCTCATTAAAGAGACTTTCCTTCAATGGTCCTCGTTCCACTATAGGCTTGAGCATCTCTGCGTTGAGAGTTGAGACACAGTTCTTTGATCCTCATTCATGTTATCTTTTGCAATCTTTCATCCACAATATATTGTGTTTTTCTCCATGTATTCGTTATTAGATACGTGCATTTGATTCCAGCCATATTATGAGAAATGTACACCTTGGGAAGGAACTCATACTATAACCTTCTAAATTTGGCACCCATTTTGTCACATGTTGACAATGGGGGAAAAGTTTAGATGGTTTAAGGGAAATGGTTTTATAGTTAAGTGTTTTGCCTCTCATTCATTTCAGATTTATTATGCTTTGCATGGTTGAATATATAGTGGAAAATCTCCTGAAGGTTAAGCTTGACAATGTATGTAATAAAATTCAAGTTCATCACACGTGCATATATTATGCTGGAGTTTGCACTATATACGTTGCTTCTACTCACATATCTTGCATTATTTGTAGTTTGTGTTAGTAGAATCGGTTTTGATATGGGCTAATAGCTTTGTGTTACTTGACCATATCAAATACAACCTCTTGTATACAACTTATTCTCGGATAAGTTGCATACTTGTTTCTAATATTCATTATATAAACCATCTTATTGAGATTGCCATCAATTACCAAAATGGGGGAGATTGTAAGGGTACATTGCCCCTAGGTATGTTTTTGGTAATTAATGACAATCCTCTATGGACTAATGTTTTCATTGTGTTTATATGAAGGATATTCCATAGGTATTTCTTGAAGTCCATATGTTGGATTCAAGTGTGGATGCCATGAATATAATGTTATACCTTTGGTATTGGTATCAAGATCATCGATTTGAAGATAAAAATATGATATGATTAAGAAGAAGAAATGAATATGGAGTTCTTGTGTGGAACTCAAGTTATCCATGCTCTAGCTTATGTGTTAAGCAATGAATATTCAAGATATTATGACAGAGCATGAAGAGATACAAGGTTGACCAAGACTAAGAGTGAATATTGAATTCAAGTTGATCAACACATGAAGCATAAAGAGTGTACCACTTTGGATCATGTGATCTTGTGGTATAGTAAGTCTTTTCAATTATGCTTCATGAGCTAACCCTGTATGTATGTGCATTTGTGTTGTCTATGTGGCTTATTAGGTATCTTGTCATGGGCATGCATCAAGAGTATGATGTCATATAGCCCATGTGAGGATGGCATCAAGTATGGATGCCATCAAGGTTGAGAAGGGCAAGTTCGAGATGTGCATATCGAGAAGATCAGGCTTGAAGCTTGCCGTCCATTTGGTGATAATGGACTTGTAAAGATGTGCTTCAATGGAGCTTTCTCAATAGTGGTGTATGCGGGAGAAATTGTGAGTCTTCACGAAGCAACAATTAGTATCAAATTTTTCATTAATGAGGGATTCTAATTCATGGGCTGCAACATAAGCAACATATTTCTCAACTTGCTCTATATCTTGACATGCAAATTTACACTCTTGATAAGCAACAACTATAGGATCACTATTATGCTTGCATTGGTAGTGAGAGTGTTTGTAACCATTTTTAGTACAGCAAGTTATATTATGTGGTTCACAAAAATCAGTAGCAATTTCATTGAGGTGCTCAAGCAAATTATATACTCTATTTCCTTCTTTAGTTTATCTATATTCATAATAAGTACTCAAAGTTTGGACACACATAATTTAAAGAATACTCATTTTTTTGATAATTGCATTTTATGAAAAAGAAGTAACAAGCAAAAACAAAAAAACAAGCAAACAAAGATTAAAAACAAGACAAATAAAATATGATGTAAAATCTAAAAGAGATAGGAGAACTCACAGTGATGTTACCTCCCCAAGCTTTGGTGATACGTGGTGCCAGAAATGTCTTCAGGCGCCAGAAAATAATCTGTGGTGTAACTCTTCTCAGTTCCCCGACAACGGTGCTAGAAAATTTCTTGATGACATTGGGACTCTAAGTGCAGAGTGTTGCATCAGCGAAGTATTTTACCCACAAGGGTGACTTGAGGGTTTATATCGAACTCCCGGGGAACTGGATGAAAGAGTATTCTCTTCTCTCTTCTTCAATCAATCCTGCAAGTAAAATAAATGCCTCGTGTCCCCAACTTCACCGTGTGGTTGTCAAGCACAAGGTTTCGCGTAAGTAAATAACACAAGTAGTAATAAAACAAGTAGTAACTAAACTAGATAAGATAACTAAGTAAAAATTGTAAAGATATTGATTGTTTTTGGTGTTTTAGATGCAAATAAGAAAAGTAAATATTTTTGTATTTTTGGAATAAAATAGTGCAACAAATAGAAAACAATGTAAATGCAATATAAAAGTATTTCTTATGATAAAAAGTGGACCGGGGTTCATGGGTTCACTTGACTATTCTCTTGTAAAGTTTTGGTGGACAAAAAGCAATTCATCAATGAGATATGAAGGTACAAATAATATTATATGTAAGATCTAAATTAATATCGGCATCATGTCCTAACATAGAGATGATGGAACACACCTCTCTTATGCTCCACAGAATGAAACTTCATCAATCTTGTATTAAGAATTAATAGAGCATAGCAATAAGTACTTTGACATGAAGTTTGAATATCAATATGCTACCTTGAACAAACAAGATAATCATTGCTGTCACATGATGAACGTAGAACATGCATTCACTTTATCCCTAGTGAGGTAGAAAAAGAAAGGCAAAGCCATAATAGATCATGAACATATTGTCACTATCCAATCAGTAAAACCCTGCTACTCCATCTAACACACACATCACCCCACACACGCTCTTGCATAGATGTTGGATCAGAACATAAACTTAAGAACGGGATACATAATATGCATCTATAAATACATCTCATAACATAATAAGATCAGATCTCATAAAACAATATCATAGAACAAGAATCCATGACATAGGTATTACAAATATGGCCATAATCATGATAGGCAGCTCATATGGCACTAAGTACTATGAAGAACATGAGAGAAATAGATCAAGCTCACTGCCACAAACCCATAGTAGGTGGACTACTCCCTCTTGGTCCCGGTGATGATGATG